>NC_071315.1:2622096-2924991 GCF_027563975.2 Plodia interpunctella
TTGTGAAAATAATTTTCATACATTTGTGACGACCTCCTTGTTTTTGAGTTCTTTTTATTCGTTAGATTAAAATGGCTTCCGATAAGAAAAACCTAGGTGAGGGTCCTTCGTGGAAGAAAAGCCAACAGTATGCGCTGAACCTTCCACATTCGCGAAATTGTTACCTACATACGATGGCAACAAAAGAACCCTTGCATTTTATATTGAAAGTGTAGAAAATGCATTCAATTTAATTGTAAACAGTAGAGATGATCAATACATTTGTTGTTTAATTAGAAATAAATTGACGGGTAGAGCTGTTGAGGCGCTATCTCAAAGCCCAGGTGCTAAAACCTGGCCGGAAATTAAAAACGCATTACAAAGAAAATTTGGCGAATTTCGTACCGAACTGCAATTGGTCCAAGAATTAATTCAAACAAATAGAGAAAATAATTCCTTAGAAGCATTTGGCGATAAGATTAGAAATTTAATGAGTACATTAATATCCTTAGAACCTACTAAACGTACCTATTACGAGCAAATGGCTTTAGATACGTTCTTAGATAAATTGAATCCCATTACAGCTATTCTTATTCGACTAAAACATGAAGAAAACCTAGAACAAGCGATTACGGTAGCTAAACAAGAAGAAACAAAATTGCGCAATAGGCGAATGCAACAGAATAAATCAAACTCTTCAAAAAATGCCGCGAGCACAAATAAATCGTCGTTCCAACAAAAACCAAATATTTTCCAAAAGAAAGATCAGTTCAAAAAACCTTCAGAAAATTCGGAAAATAAAAATAAAATGCATTATCAGGAACTAGACTATAATGAAGAAGAACAACAACCCTCCGAGGAAGACCTCGAGAAAAATTCACATGAGGAAACCTTAGACGAAAATTTTCTGTTGGAGGTGGAAAAACACCTAGCAACGTAGTTTTCATGAACAATATACAAAACTACAGTCGCCTCCCTTACATTTATATAAATGAATTAGGAGGGCGATTTTTAATAGATACAGGAGCCTCACAATCCCTCATAAGCCCGAAAGTTGTAAAAACCACAAATAAAGATAACATAAAAATAGAAAATGAAACACATTATATTAAAACTGCACATGCCACATCAAAACACAAACAAGTAACACATCTAAAATTGCCAAAAAAAATATTTAATGACAATATTAAGCGCAATACACATCGAGCCCGCCGGGCCGCCGACAAAGCCCGGCGACACAACCCGGCGGCAGAATCATGTCGGCAACATGCGCCTGCGCGTGTTACCCGCCGACATGTTGGCGGCTTGGGTACGCCTGCGCTCAGTTGCCCGGCGACACTCGATCTGTAGTGACGTGCTTGTTTTTTTACGACATGGAGTGGGACGACGAAAAATGTCTTACGTTAATTAATCTTTATCATGAGAAGGAGGTATTGTGGAATCCAAAACACCCAGATCATAAAAGTCGACCAAAGCGTTTTGACTCATTGAACGAAATAGCAAACCATTTTAAGACAAATGTATCAGAAATTGAAAGAAAAATTAAAAACTTGACAAGTCAGTATTATAGAGAGAGAAAAAAAGTGACTGACTCAAAAAAGTTCATTTAGTTTTTCATTTAGTTTTTTGCAAAACAAGAATACTCCTACTGCCATGATCGATTCTGTAAGTAAAAATGCATTTATTATTTTTATCCAATTTTTTTTATTGTACAGAACAGAACAAATTCAAAATAATAATATTATAAAGCTGCAGAGTTTGTTTGTTTGTTTGAACGCGCTAATCTCTGGAACTACTGGTCCGATTTGAATGATTGTTTCAGTGTTGGGTAGTCCATTTATCGAGGAAGGTTATTATAGGCTATTTTTTGTTCAAAATTAGGGATCCGTAATAAAATTGCTATTTTGTATCACAAGGTGTAAAATCGAAAACCTATTTTTGCGTGCGCTGCAAAAACTATTGACAATAGAATAAAATAATGTACTACGAGTTTGTAGATCCCATTAATACCTAAAAAAGTCCGCGAGAACATATATCTAGCTATCATGGTTTAATCACAATAACCGATTTTGTATTCAAAATAATTATTAAATCGTCTGAAGAAAAAAAACTACGTTAAATATGTATCGTAATATTAATCTTTATCGAAAATAATAATTATGTTATCAAGAGTATTTATGTAGAAGTAAAATACTTTTTGTCTCATCTCAATCGGATATTTAAAAGTTATCACGTGTGTAAGATGTAAATCTATACGAATATTATACAGAAGTAAAGTTTGTGTGTGTATTTTGTTAAATTTTAAGGGGTAATCTCTGGATCTACTGAACCGATTGTGATGAAATTTGGTATGGAGATAAAGTGGACCTTGGGACTATCATAGGCTATACAATTCCCACGGGAAATGTCTAATTCCCGCGGGAATAACGAAACGCGAGCGAAGCCGCGGAGGGGAAAGCTAGTGTAAATAATATACATATACAGGGTTATTCGAATGGGTAACAAAACGTGTTTTTTTAGTCCCCCACTCGCTAAGCTCCGCCTCCTTTTTTATTAGGGGTTTTCCTTTGTTACAAATGTCCTTGTTTATTATTTCCACAAGGTCACTGTGCTTTAAGATATTTTAAAGGGAATAAAATAAAAACATCATTGAAAAAAAATTTTTGTTCGCTTCATATGTTTTAACGACACTGATACAATATTTTACATATGCTCACTGTTCATAAAATAACATCCGATTTTAATTTTGACTAAATTATTTATCTTTACTTTCTATATAACACAATACAACAGATTAAATATATTTTATTTTCAGGAGACATCAAACGAAAGCAGTGTTGTACAACCCCAGCAAAATGATTCATCTCATTCATTTGCCGATGACACAATTAAACGTCCCAGAAAAAATCTAAACAATGAAATGATGTCACAAGCTCTGAATATTATGAAATCTGTCTCCGATCGACAAAATCAAACACAAGAAAAAGATGAAGACACTCTTTTTGGAGAATATATTGCAGCAAAACTGAGAAAAATGGATAAATCAACAAATGCAATAGTAAAACATCGAATAAATAACATTATTTTTGAAACCGAAATTGGATATCAGACAGATATGTATGCAGATTACGCAAGACCCTCTAGCTCCCGAAGTCATCCAGGGTACTATACAGGTTCTCCAAATGATCAGCCAAATGCATATCCTTCTAACAGCTCATCATCTGTATATTCTACTATTACGAGCCCGGATCATCAGCATTCTACCACCACAAATCCTTATAATCAGCCAAATACAAACCCTTCATCTGAATATCCCATCAACATAAGCCCTCATCCGCAACTTCCTGGAGTTGAATCTTCGGTACCAGTAGCGCTTGATGAAAGTTCTAATAGTGAACGTATAAGCAGCCAAGATATACAGAACGTTTTCAAATCCATAAATGAAAATTAATTTTCTTTCTTTAAGATCTTTATTATACTCTTATAATTTGAAATAAATATAGCTTAGCATGAGAAAAGTAATCAAGAAATAAATGTCAAGTCTTTTGAAATGTTATGATTAAGAGTCACTAATTGTAAACACAAATTAAAATATAACTATCAATATTATGTTTTTTATTAAATCTTTTAATTTAGTTTTTGATTAAATTGATCATTGATCATACTGCCATTCTAAGCTTCCGACATCGGAGAGAAAATATTCAACCAACTCGTTCCTTGTATCTTCAGGGCACAGATTTGTATTGACCTCTCTTGGCAAGGCAACAAAACAATTATTTTCAGGAGTTACTGTGCGCCATTCACCTGGTATGATTTCTCCGTTATCATTTTCAGAATCATATTCGTTTCGCTGCATATTTTTTTTATATAATTGAACAAATGTACACAGGCCAATGTCACAATAGCAGTTTTTTGTGGACATAGCTGGATAGGTCTCTTGAATATTTGAAATTTGCTGGTTAACTGGCCAAACACATTTTCAACAACTCTTCGTCCTCGACATATACGATAATTGTAAACTCTTTTGGGAGATCTTTTTGTGTGATTACCATCGTAAGGTTTTATAATGTGGGTTTGTAATGCAAAAGCATCATCACCCAAAAAAAAATAAGGCACTGGTATATTTCTCCCAGGTAAAGGTTTGTTGTCAGGCAAATTTAAAGAATTGTTATTTAACATTCTGCATAACGCAGAGCTATTAAACACACCGCCATCTGAAATACGACCCTGACATCCCACATTAGCGTATAAAAACTTGTAATCTGCATCCACTAATGCAAATAGTACAATACTGAAATAAGATTTATAGTTAAAATATTCACTTCCACTTCTTGGTGGACATTGAATTTTTACGTGTTTTCCGTCCATTGATCCAAGGCAATTAGGAACATTCCATCTATCCAGATATCTATTTGCAACTTTTTTCCATTCGTTTGAAGTTCTCGGAATCTAAAATAAAAACATCAACTAAATTATACTTCGAACTAAACCAAAAAGCACAAAAAATATACATGTATTTAAAATTTATAATTATTAATACTTAGATTTATTTTTAAAAAAAATTACCTTTACATACTCGGAAAGGCCATCGATTATAGCTTGGCATACTTCTGGGATAATGTATGAAATAATTTGAGGAGATACTTTGAACACGTCACAAAGGCTAATGAATGATTCGCCCGTACTCAGGTATTTTAATGTTATTGCTAATCTGTCTTGTGCCGAAATTGCAGTTCTGCAATTTGTATCTTTTTTAACTATTCTCGGCCCAACAATATTTAATAAATATTCAAAGTCGGTATTGGTTAATTTCATGAATGTTTGAAAATGTATGGGATTTTGTACAATCAAGTCATCTGCTTTCAAATCTCTTAATCTGTCACGATTGCTATAACAATTGCGACTCAGTAAACTAGGTCTAACCCAACAGCTTCGTTTTCTTTGCAGCGATCCAGCAATAAACATTCCACAAGCTGCTATCAACAGATCACTGCCATCGTCCATTTTTAAGATTATTTCTATTTACTGAATTATCGAAGATACACCATCAAAATTATATGACACAACCACACAACCTTTATCGACACGCGGCAATCACTGACTGCCAAATAAATTTCTCATCTCAAGCCGCCGACATGCCGCCGACCAAATTTTCCGACTTGAGCCGCCAACTAGACCGCCGACAAAAAGTTGCCGACATATGTCGGCGGCCCGGCGGGCTCAATGTGTATTGCGCTTTATACACAAATTTCTAATTTTTAACTTTGATTCGGACTTCGTAGGCTTGTTAGGATTAGATCTGCTGGTCCCCTTAAATTGTAAAATAGACATTAAAAACATGAAACTTCGCACGGAAAAAGCTAATATTAGCATTAGAGATGATATAAAATCTTTTACAAAAATAGGACCCAAATGTGAACAGGTAGTTAACTTATTGTGTAACTACCAAGAGGGAGATTATTTCTCAAGCGGTATTTCAACAAAAAGTGGTCTCATATTACAACCAGCGATAGTCTCAGTGCAAAACGGAAATATGTTAACAACTGTTATTAATACGTCTGAAAGAACCATAATTTTGAAAAATAGTTATCACCTTAATTTACAACGACTAAACATTAAAAAAAAAGAAGAAAAATCTCAACCCAAAATAATTAAATAAAAAAAAAATAATAATGTTAAGGAATTACTAAAAAACAATTTAAATAGACTACGGACGGAACATATGAATACAGAGGAATATCGCGAAATTAAAAAATTGTGCTATAATTATCGCGACATTTTCCATTGTGAAGACATACCTTTAACGTTTACACCTTTAACGTTTACACACGAAATTAAACACAAACTACGACTAACAGAGGACAAACCGATTTTTGTAAGAAATTATAGACAAGCCCCAAAACAAAAAGAAGAAATAAAAAAACAAATAAGTAAACTTTTGGAACAAAATATAATAAGAGAAAGTAATTCCCCGTGGTCATGTCCAGTCCACATTGTCCCAAAAAAAATTGACGCTACTGGTGAACAAAAGTACAGACTTGTTATGACAAGTCTGTACTTTTGTTCACCAGATTACAGAAAACTAAATGACAAAACAATAGAAGACAAGTATCCACTCCCAAACATAGATGATATCCTAGACAAATTAGGGCGCGCGCAATATTTCTCAACCATTGATCTAGCATCTGGATATCATCAGGTGGAGATGCAGGAAGACGATATAGAAAAAACAGCATTTTCCATAGAACGAGGTCACTACGAATTTCTAAGGATGCCCTTTGGTCTAAAAACGCACCCAGTACGTTCCAGAGACTAATGGACTCAGTGTTACGTGGAATAGATAATGTTCTCACCTACCTTGATGACGTCATCATCTACTCTACTTCCCTACAAGAACACCTAGAAAAATGCAAGCAAGTATTCGACAGATTCAGGACTCATAACCTAAAAATTCAACTAAATAAATCAGTATTCCTACAGAAACAAGTAAAATTCCTAGGTCACTTTAACAGATAAAGGTCTAACGAACCTAAGATACCTACCTAACGAAGATAAGATAGCAGCCGTAAAAAAATTTCCAATCCCTAAAACGCAAAAAGAAATAAAATCCTTCCTAGGACTGGTGGGATATTACAGGAAATTCATTCAGGATTTTGCAAAACTAACAAAACCACTTACTAAATGCTTAAAAAAAGGCAGTAAAATCGAAATAACTGAAGAATACAAACAAGCATTCGAAAAATGCAAAGAAGTACTTATTAACGCACCAATTCTTCAGTACCCAGATTTTCAGAAATCATTTATCTTGACCACAGACGCGTCTGATGTAGCTATAGGTGCAGTTCTTTCTCAAGGTGAATTAGGCCAAGATAAACCAGTCGCGTACGCTTCACGTACTTTATCCGACACAGAACAAAGGTACTCCACTATAGAAAAAGAATTACTCAGCATAGTTTGGGCTATTAAATATTTTCGCCCGTACCTTTATGGTAAACGTTTCACCATATATACAGACCACCGCCCACTAACGTGGATCATGTCTATAAAGGACCCTAATTCAAAACTCACGCGTTGGCGACTACGATTAGCAGAGTATAACTTCGACGTACAATACAAAAAAGGGAAAACTAACACAAATGCAGACGCCCTCTCAAGAGTCCAATTATTACATCACAACACCGGAATTACGGATAATAACGCAGAACCAAGTACCTCAGCCATTGACGAGGACATAACAAATATAGACATACGTACCTTATTAAATATACCAATCACGCCCGACCCATTACAACAAGGTCAAGAAAATCTTGAACAAATAGATATGGAACTCACACCGCAACCTCAAAACACTGAAACGGAAACGACTAAGGACAAAATACCAATAATAGATAACGCAATTGAAACAATTCCACATACGAAAAACACCCGGAAATCATTATAGAATTGACGACAGATCAAAAGGAAAAACAAGCATAAAGGACGTTTGGATACCTATAAATAATACAAAGGAACAAATAATAGAATTCCTTAAAGAACATACAATCCCAGACAGAATTTTCCACTGTTTTTTCCACAACGAAGAAATCTACCCATTGTTCTGCGAAGTTTATAAAGACTTCTTTAGTAATCGCGGCCCAAAATTAATACGATGTAAAAATAGAGTCACTTTAATAGAAAGCATTCCGGAACAAACAGACATTATACGGAAGTACCACGAAGGAAAAACAATACATAGAGGAATACAAGAAACTTATAAACATATACACAGAAACTACCATTGGCCAAAAATGCTAGCGTCTATACAACACTTTATAAATAAATGTGACAAGTGCCTAAAAAGCAAATATGAACGCAACTCCATAAAACTACCACTCTCGTTGACAGAAACCCCCCACAAACCTATGGAACACATGTTCATGGACTTATATAGTAGTGGAAGTACAACCTTTCTTACTATTATAGATAATTTCACAAAATATGCTCAAGCCATACCCTTAACAGCCTCTACAAGTATACACATAGCGGAAGCACTACTCAACATATTCTCGGTAATAGGGATACCAAAGAAATTAACAACGGACTCAGATTCAAAATTCAATAATGAAGTAATTACAGAAATTTGTGCAATGCACAACATATACATACACTTCACCACTCCATACAACCCCAATTCAAATTCACCTATCGAAAGGCTACACTCAACCTTAGCGGAAATGATAAGAGTGCAAAGAATCACAGATAAGGACGATCCAGTTAACACCATGAAATATGCTATCATAGCTTACAACAATACGATCCATTCAGCAACCGGATTCACCCCCTTCGAACTTTTATATGGTCATACTGACAGTCGAAACCCTTTAGAACTCTATTACCAGGAATATGTCCTGAAACATAAACAAATAATGGAAAGCACACAAAATTTATAAATGAAAAATTATCAAACGAAAAGAAGCAAGTAATAGATAAAGCAAACAAAAATACAGAAATAGTAAAATTTTAAGTTGGCGACATTGTTTATAAACAGGTAGCAAAAACAGCAAGAAATAATAAGCTCGAGCCTAAATATCTAGGCCCGTACACAATAGTACGCATTCACCCACAACAAATAGCTGAAATAGTAGGAAAACACGTAAACGCGAAAACAATTAGAGTTTATTTCCGTTTATTAAGGCGACCTGAAAATGTTTCAGGAACGCCATCTCCCTCCTCGCAGTGCTCGGATTCGCCGCCGCAGCAGCAGTCATATAGCCAATAGACAATCACAATGGGATACTAGTGTTAACGGAAGCAAAGGCACAGTATCAAATAGATACGTACCATATAGCAGTAGTATATAACACATCTAGCTTAAGAGACATATATATAGAGATATGTAGTAATTATTATACCATGCGATTAAAGCAGAATAGTACTATAAGTAATCTAACAATTAACAAGCAAATAGAATACCTCATTAACATTATAGAAAGTAGACTACTTTATTTAGGTTTAGAAAAAGTAGGTCTTAGGCCTAGTTATAGGAATAAAAGAGGCCTTGTAGATGGATTAGGATCCGTAATCAAAGCTATTACAGGAAATTTAGACCAAAACGATGCCATGCAATTTAACAGCGAAATTAAAGCAATTCAAACGGCAATTAATAATAATAAATCAAATCAAAGACGAACAGTAAGCATTATGCAGGATTTCATGAAAGATTTTGAAAGAAATATTAGGTACATAAAGAAAAATCAAGAGGAAATTAGCAAAGCCATAAATGAATACTCAAAACAAAGAAATGATATTCAAAAAGACTTTTTAATTAAAAATATTTTAACTAACATAGAGACATCGCTCCAGCAGCTCTACGATAGATTAGAAGTACTAGAAAATGCAATAACATTTGCTCATCTTAAGAAAATGCATCCTAGTATTATAGACCCAACCTACCTAATAGAAGAATTAAATTTAATACAAAATGAAATAAGCGGATATCTGGCGTTTCCTCCAAATATGGAAAACATCCACCTATGGGAAAAATCCATCATAGTAAAAGCGTACAGCGACAATGAAACACTCACCTTTATTCTCGATGTGCCACTCGTTGCGGAACAACCCTACAACCTCCTTCACCTATACTCCATCCCTAACGCAAATAATACAATACTTATATCCAAATATCCTTTCCTTGTCTTGGGAAATACTGAGTTCGCATACCCTCACGACACATGCATCGAGATCACAGTCCAACGACTGCATAGCCCAACTCATTCAACATCAAGAACCACAGAACTGCACTTACGCGACGGCTACCTATAACAATAATATAGTGCAGCAAATAAAAGAAAACAGCTGGATAGTGGTAATCAAACAAGAAGAGGTAATAAAAACTACTTGCAATAATGACGTGCAATACCAACGAAGCAAAGGAGTTTTCCTAATTACCACAGACAGCAACTGCAGAGTACAAATCCTAAATAAAATACTCAAAACACATCAACGATTTGTAAACATTAGAGAAACCATACCACTACCACGTGCCCACCGGACACCTAAACCTTCGGAGATTAGAGTTAACCTGGAAAATATACAGCTAGATAACCTGAAGAACATCCTGAGCCACGCAGAAGAAATCGACTTAACAGACGAAGACTTCACCATCGTCTCCAACACACCAAGCTGGCCATCTATCCTCCTGTACATCATAATACTCCCAACAATAATAGGAGTAGCAGTACGCAAGTTCTGGTGGAAACCAAGATCGGCGAATATCCAGACTCCAGTTCCTGAAGCTGAAGAGGTCCAGCTCCAGCCAGAGTCGTCGATACGCCTTCATCTTAAGGGGGGAGGAGTTATGTCGCCATAATCCGACATCAAACAATGGCCCTTATTATAATTACGACATTAAGATAAAACCTCATGTAACATCCTGGTACATCATGATACCAGGAAACATTAGCAATAAGAACCATTGTTTATAGGATAAGAGATAATCTTTAAGATAGAATTAAAGGCAGTCCGATCTTGCTCTTCAAGCTGATCACACGCATATATTATCTTTTATTTAGAAACCTTTGAAGTAAACTCAATATTGATAGATAATAAAAGTGTATTAAAGTCTCTTTTTAAAAAGACTATCCATCGATTCCCACACATAACTCGCGTCAGACGACTTTGTTACAATTTATGAAACCTTCTACGTCAAAACATCTTCGGATTGTGTTTATACACTTTATTAATATAGTTTTTCATATTATCTAGAACTAGATACTAATTTATTTCCTAAATTATTGTTTTATTTAGTCTCCAGTCCCAATTAAACATACTTTGTATGTCTTTATATGCTAAATTGTACCCCGACTTACGAGAATTCGACTTGCGCGGATAGCGCTCGGTCCCACCTATCGCGTAAGTCCGGGATATTACTGTACTACAAAAAAATATCGATGACATCGTTTCAGCAACTCCCTCTATATCTACTGTAAATTTATCAGATAGAGAGGAGTTGGCGATATTCGACTGAGGAGGCCCAGACAAGTATATTTAGCCAAGCATATGACTTCCTCCTATGTATACCACCCACAACAAATGTAGAGAGTGAAAGTTTGTTTTCTTCTGCTAAATATATTTCCAATAATTTAAAATGTTCCTTAAAAGATTCCCTGGATGCTCCAAGATTCCTTAGGTGCCACTCCCAATTAAAACATAGGTATTGTTAATTTCTTGTCATAACGCTTGTTAATTTCTTTACCATTTCTTAAAAATATATACTTATGTCATCTGTCATTGTCAAAAAAAGTGTGTGTCACTTTAGTTGGTAGAAGCGGCGAAATCCAAGTTGTTTTGATACCAAAAAAAAAATATTTTGTGTTTTTCCGGTTTGTTTTCTATACTGAATCCTTTATTATAAGCCGCGTCAATAAAGAAACGAATCATAAATGGCGTCGCTCATCATTCTCTCTCACTCGCACGCTATTGCTGTCTTTACTCACACACGGGCGTACCGTATAAAAAAAATAATCAGTCTGGTTTTGCTCTTACGCTGCTACGACGTGCTCTGTTTATTTCCAAATTCCTAACCCAACTTTTGAGTGCCGGCCGTGTTGATACGTGGTTATTATAATGACTTCTCGAAAACGAGGCCAGGTTCTTCGAAGCGATGCACGTGAACTTGTTTATAACGTCATCAAATACTTCCATAAAGAAAAAAAATTGGAGCGATATCATCCTTTTCAATATGTTAATGATCGCGCCGCCATGGCCACGGGTTTATCTGTTAGCACTATTGTGAAAATAAAAAAAGGTATGTAATATACTTATTTTTCGTATTTAATAAGGGTGTTTCTTAAGTAACCTGCGACATGATATTATACAAATTAAATATTTTTTGTGAAGAAATCTACAACTTACGAGAAATAATAAAAATAACATCGGAAATATTGTTAATTCTATTTACGATGTGCGTAAAGAAGTACCCACGTTAAATAAAATATTGGCATCCGCCAAAAAAGACTTAAATTTCAAAGGATCAAAAACAACTTTGAGATGGATTTTAAAAAAGAAACTTGGTTATCGGTTCAAAAAATGCCGCCAAAACAGATCGATTCTTATAGAAAAAGACAATATTAAAGCTTGGCGAACCCGCTATTTGCGGCGCATTAGAGAAAACGATGCTTTAGGAGCCGATAAAAAACCTGTGATATACATGGATGAAACATGGATCCACGCCCACTACACAGTGAACAAATGCTGGCAAAGTTCGAGGGATAAGGGTATTCGAAAAAATGACAGCCCTGGACAAAGGTGGGTAATAGTTCACGCAGGAAGTGAAAATGGTTTCGTAAGTGGTGCTGGCCTGGTTTTTAAAGCGAAAAGTAAAACAGGTGACTACCACGACGAAATGGATGGGCCAAATTTTCTTAAATATTTGAAAGAAAAATTGCATACTAGTACTTGACAATGCTTCGTATCACTCGATGCAATTGGACAAAGCAACAACGACGGCTACTCGAAAAGATGATGTAAAGAAATTTATGAAGGAACATAACATAGCCTACAGAGAGGAATGGACAAAAGCAGGGCTCCTAACAGAGTCAAAGAAACAGATGCCAGAGAAAAAGTATGTAGTGGATGAGTTATTAAAATCACACGTACATGAAGTCCTGAGATTGCCCCCATATAACTGCGACTTGAACCCGATTGAGCATATCTGGAATTTGTTGAAACAAAGGGTTGCTGACAAAAATGTAGAACAGCATGAAAAAAAAATTGAGCAATTAACAAAAGATGTCATCTCATCAATAACAGCTGAAGACTGGAAAAAACAAATAAACCATATTAAAAGAGTTGAAGAAATGTACTGGACACGTGACGTTACGAATGAAACGGAAATAGATGATTTTATTATTATTATACAAGTGAGTATGGATAGCAACGATGATTCATCAAGTGAAACTGATACTTCGGCTGAAAAAAGGGACAGTGAGATGTCTGGGATCGAAGAGATTGACTACAATGACCCCGGTGAAGGGCCATCAACGTCTCAAAACTAATTGAACTATTTTGATAAATAATAATGTATCGCTCAAAGAATTGTTTTCTTTTTACACCTATGTTACCTATTCTACACACTTATGTATCTCTTAACAAGCTTGAAACTAATAGGTTTTCCATGCTAGAATATTAATTTTGCTTAAAAAATATATTTTTCATAAAATGGAAAAATATAGAAGATTCCTAAAAAATTTCCAGCAAAATAGAAAAAATTCCGAATTTTTTTCAGCAGTATTGCTAATCCTACCATTATACTTAGTCGCCGTTTTAGATTTGATTCTTTATTGGCGCGGCTTAGGTATACAGTATATTATATTCTATGCAACGTAGCATTGATCTGATCTCGAGAACTTATTTTTAATCGTTAAGTTACTTTTGTTACCCAACTCTGGAATGTTCATCATTTCGAAAAATCAGAAATAGCTTAGAATTTTCATTTCTAGTTATATCGCATATAAGTTTTACTTGTTATTGATTGTTTGATTTTACTATAAATATTATGATACTTAGACCTAGTCGTAGAACCACCTCTAGCCAGGGTTGCTTACGTCAACCCCTGAAACCGCTTACTAAGGACATTTATACTTATACTGTATTCATTTTCCCGTGAGACAAAATGTAAACAAATCATAACCGAGATACTTTATGATGTCCTTTAAAATTCACGTAACTAAATTTAAATCCTAGAAAAAATCTGACACCATTGTTAGCTAACACACTTAATAAAAGTAATTTTTCTATTGTTTTTTTATTGTATTATTGTTTTTCTTGTTATTGGTTGTTGAAGTTACAGTTTTTGTTAAGTTTTATTGTTTTGTTAAGTTTTTGTATCCAATAATTGTTGAGTGAGTGAGCGAAAATGAGTGAACCAGGACCGAGCGGCATGTGCACTTTTTCTTCGCTGAAGAAAAAGCGTTCCAAACAAACTCCTATGCGATCTGCTGATAAGGAAACTGTTATTAATATATTTAAACATGTTGAAGAATACTAACCTGTTATTAATATATTTAAACATGTTAATTAAATACATCACTTACTTTATACGTATATTCATAATCTTTTATATCTTAATATATATTTTTTATAGGACACACAAGAAACAAAATATGGCAGGATGAGTCCATTAAATCAACAAAAGAAGCTCATTATGAAGGATTGTCAACAGGCTTAAAAAATCCAAGCGGAAAAGGAAAACAGCTCATTATACTTCACATCGGTAAATTTTAAAATAAACTTCATAATCAACAGCAATTTAAGCCTTGTTTTTTTTAATGCTAACTCTCAGTGATTTTAGACATGTACTGACATAGTCTCATTAACACAACGAATACAACCATGGGCAATGGCCTATTAGATTAAATACTGTCACTTTGGTTAGGTGTGATGAGCGGAACAAAGAATGTATTTTTATGCAAGACCTATGTCATGCATAAATATACTTCATTACATATATGGGATGTTCTACTTTTTTACCGACAATGAGGTGTCTCCTTCGAAAAAAAAATCAATATTCGTCGTAAATTATAGACCCTCAAAATTTATTTTCACACATTTTGTCTGGATCGTATAGTCATTTTAATAAACTAAAATCCGTTATTTATTGTGTTTTTACTTCTTATAAAATTATTGTGACATAGTAGACAAAATATGTGACGGAGGTGTTTTACATACAAATAATATGTGTCTCTTTGCGTTACGTAATGTTACTTCATGCTCTCTCTTAAAAAAAATATATATAACCCTTTAATATAAAATTATTAATTGCACTTATGATACATTATCATTAAACCAATCAGAATATCATATGCTTAAAGGATCATAATATTAAACAAAAAAATATATATATCGTTGGGTTCAGGTGTAATGTTTTTTGTTGCTGTCTTCCGTCACGCATTTCACAAATCAAAAACCCCGCCGTAGCCGTTTGACCTTCAACGCTAAACGACAAAGTAGTTACCCCTCCCCTCTCGGCCTCACGCGTTTACGCCGCATTCGGCCGCCAGCAGAGTTAGTCGCCCGCCGCTAGTGAAACGAGGTGCGTGTGTTTATTCGGCGTCCGCTCTGTAACGTAAGTCACTACTTTGAAATCTCATTTTTATTAGTATTTATATAGGTAATTATATTGTTTTCTAGTATCTTTTTATATTCACCTACTTTTACGAGTGTTACGTAATTGTTTTGACGCTGAGGTCCAATAACACTGTTGTTTTACACCTCTGTCACGAAACACCCCTGTCACAAAAATGTGACAGAGTGGTATAACTCGTGACGGAGGGGTAAACTTCGTCAAAAACTTGCTTTTTTTAGTTTCTACAATTGTTAATCAATGTTTTTTTTGTTCTTTATATTAATTTATTTATGTTATTCATTTAAGGTGACATCATCATAGGATTTATTTAGAAATGGTTTTATCTGCGGCAGAGAGGCAGCGAAGATGTCGCGAAAAAAGGAAACAAGATCCCGAAAAACTTGCAGAAGTAAAACGAAAAGACTTAGCAAGATATCATGCTCACAAAAAGCTAGTCAAAGATATGACACCAAGAGAACACAGACAAATGAAAAGAAAATGGCAAGTTAGAAACAAGAAAAGAAGAGAAATACAAAAATCTTTGAAGAACATTCTGATGTATACTCCGACTTCCACACCTGTTCCTTCGAGCCCTAGGTCACTTCCTCTAAGTCCTCGATCTCGTTCATTGACTCCAGCCTCATCCACTACGAGAGAAAGGGGAAGAGGAAAAGTAAGACGTGACAGATCTAAAATTTATAGACAAAATTTGAAACTACAGGAGCAGTTAAAAGAATTACAGAAAAAAATACGAAAATACAAGAAAAGACTTCAACGTCAAAAAAGTAAAGAAAAAAACATAACTAAAACTAGAAAAAGTCAACAAGATAAGATTGTCAGCGCCGACGAAGAAAAAATAAAATATTGTATTTTAACAAACGCCATTAAGGAACGTTATAAAAACATTAAAGACTTTAAAACAAGACACTGCTTTAAAACCATCCTAGAAGATAGAGCAATTAACCGTTCGGGACTAAAACTTAAACTGTTTCAGGAAACTTTAGGAATAAAAAGAAAATCAAAAAAGTATACATTGCGACCAAGAATTATTTCATTGATCTCTAAAATTCATTCTTTTTATCTCAGGGATGATGTGTCACGAGCTACAGCTGGGAAAAACGAGACTGTAACTTTACATAAAAAAAAGATGCAAAAACGGATTTTACTAGACACTAGAAAAAATCTATACATATCATTTCGAAAAGAGAATCCCGACGTTAAATGTCACTACAGCTATTTTGCGAAACATAAACCGTTTTACGTCGTACCAGCTCGTATTGATGGCCGCGAAACTTGCATGTGCAAGCTGCACGCAAATATTACTTTTATGAAATTTGTTCTTTATAAAAACAAAGTTATTAAAACCAACGATATGAATCTAATAATCTCACAAACTGTATGCGATGTAAATTCAATAACATGTATGAAAGGAAAATGCACAGAATGTGAAACAAAGAAACTCTATTATTGTAATATGATCGACCAGGAGAAATTGGTTGAATTGGTACAATGGGTTAGAAAAGCAGATATCATTGAGAAGAACGGAAAGAAAATCAAAATCAGTAAAAATATAAAACGGACTGAACAAGTTACGATTACAATTTTGATTAAGAAATTTGAAGAAAATTTAACAGTTTTTAAATCTCACGTATTCAATATTAGAAATCAGTACAAATCATATCGACAATGTATAACTGGATTGACTGAAACTGAAATTGCTTTACATATAGATTTCAGCGAAAATTACACCTGTAAGTACCACGAGGAAATTCAATCAGTGCATTTTTCACGAAACCAAGTGACTTTACATACCGCAGTAATGTATTACTTGACTTCTACTAGTGACAAGCGTATCACTTCTTTTTGTACTGTGTCTTCTGATCTTAATCATGGTCCTGCAGCTATTTGGGCACACCTGCATTTGGTACTTGATTGGGTTCAAAAAGAATTACCCCTAATTAAAACAGTCCACTTTTTTTCTGATGGACCAGCAACACAATACAAACAAAAAAATAATTTTTATCTTCTTGCAACAAGATTTTTTGAACAGTACCGATTTGAAAGCTTAACCTGGAATTTTTTTGAATCCGGTCACGGCAAGGGAGCTGCTGACGGTATAGGAGGCTCTATTAAACGTTTAGCTGACAATTTTGTCGCCAGTGGACACGATATTACTGACGCTTTTGAATTTTATGAAGCACTTAAGGACCGAAGTAAGATAAAGGTGTTTCTTGTTGAGAAAGACGATATTGCCCAAATTTTAGTGGAAATTCCAACTGAAATTATACCGTTGAAAGGTACTATGGACGTCCACCAACTAATGTCTCAGGAACCTGGAGTGCTGAGCTACCGATCATTGAGTTGTTTTTGCCACAAATTTTGTGATTGCTACAATTTAAAGACTTACTGCCCATTGCCAGAACGCGTAATAGAAGTTAACGAAAGCCCAACCTCAGATTTGAATGAACCATTGACTGATTTAACGAACATAATTAGAGCTCCGACAAAAAGATTTTATGAGACTGTTTATACTTCTACTTCGGAAGATGAAGATGATCAGCCTCTTGTCACTTTAAAAGAACCTAAGCACCATAAACCTGGCACTTCATATGACATATCTAAAGACAACATCCACCCATTATTAATAAAAAATGGTACACATCTGTTAGTAAAAGTACTCAGTACAAGCAAAGTCGATTACATCTACTTAGGCGTTGCAAAAAGTTGTGTGGATGAAGATGGAGATGTTCGGGTGATGTTTTATAAAACTGTTGATGACACTGGAAAAATATTTAAATTAGTCAAGTCAGATGTATCTGATGTGATGTTTGAAAACTTGATTAAAATAATTCCTAGTCCTAAAGAAGTGAAAAGAGGAAAGCGTGTTTTTTACGAATTTGAGAAACCAATAGAAGTATTTGAAAAGTAGATTAAGAGAAAAGATAAGTCTGATTTTACGTATACCAAATAATGATTAAGTATACCAAGTAATAAGTATTATCATGTTTAAGATAAGCATTTTGTTTTGTTATCATTTTAAAAGCTTTATAAGTGTTAAACGATTAAGTTTAATGTTGACTTATTCATATTTACCACTTTGTCACACTCTGTCACGATTTTGTCTCTCTTGTAATTAAGCATCAAAGTAACATGGAGATTAAGTTTATTCGAAACTATAACTAAATAGCTTTATTATATTACTGCATATTGTCTGCGCTATGTATATTAACAAAATTTCAATTGTAGTATTGAAGTTACTTAAAAAATATCAAAATGTATTGTTGTAAAAAGCAAAAATGTGACAAAGTGGTATTAAATTATTATTTTTTTAGTATTTGTAATAAAAAATCCCACTAATCGAGTATGATTATAATAAATGTTTGTATTCTAGTTATACAAATTTAAAAAGAAACTAAAAAACAAGTATTTTAAATAATAATGACATTTATTTTCTTTTTGTGACAGAGGTGTCAATTTTTTGTTCCTGTACTGATGAAACTTGAAATAAATGAAAGATTTAACATAAAAAGTTACTGCACTACGCGTTTCTGTAATCTTCGATCTCTTAACAATAACTATAAATATATTTTGTGAAAAAATATACTCTGTAATTTTTTTATCAAATTCAGAAAACACGAGTCTGATTGTCGGTAGAAAAGTAGAATGTCTCATATACTGATGAAATCAAACTTTTAATAATAGTAATTTGACTTTAGTTTATGAAACTTTTTTTCATATAAAAATTTATATTATTTCTTTCTCTAATACTACATAGGTATATATTCATTAAAAAGTGACTTACGAGAACGAAAAAATTATTGAAATTCCAATAATAAATATGAAAAATATTAATCCGCGTACACACTAGAAACCTTAGATGCAAATTAGCAATATCCACGTTTAAGACGCAAAAACAACAATATTCTAATATAATTATTATCTATTTAGTAGATTACGAATTTTATTCTGAAAGTTTCATATCACAGAGCACGGAACGTGCGAGCAAAATGACGTTCCGTGCGCTGTGTGTCGTACTGTTATTACCCCAAAATGTGTTTTTCAATTATTGTAAATATTATTAATAGACACTGTTCTATAAGATAGTAATGAAAAAAATCTATTGCTCCGTTAAAGTGGATGTTGCTGGTTTTGAATATATACGACTTTATATCAGTTTCTGAGCGTGGAAAAAAAGACCCCAGTCAACAAACAGTGGTTGTTGCTCATTATGAATCAAAACGACGACGTGTAAAGACAACTGTTAGGTTCATGAATTATTCATGAATCCGAAATGTAACTGACCAACTTTTCAATAACAAAAATAAATTTGCATGTAACCACCATCACATTAGTTATTGGTATTCGATTGGAGGAAATCATAGCAATAAACATAATAATTAAAAAAAGAGGAAACAACAAGCTAATTAGGATCGATGGTGGATAAAGGAATTGTACCGAAATAGAACTGCGCACGCGCACTTGTTATTGGACTTGACGTTTGAAGGTTACAACAGCTTTTAAAATTTTACAAGCATTGGCACTGACGTCTTCATTACCGCAAAGCTCAGATTGAGGTTCCTTTGAGCATGGTCAAAAACAGACAAAAAATGATTCGGTTTGTGTCGCGGCGGACCTCAGGTTGAGTCAGCGTCTCCAACTAAAATGAATTATGAAATATAACAAAAGAATGAAAAATAAACAAGAGAAGAACTTTGAAGGCAAACTGAAGTGAAGAACAGAAAAGAGTAATCTAAAAAGACTTCAAATCCAAAGAAATCTAGCCAAGAAATTAGCCTCTGCCAAAGTCATTCATAAATCATTTTCAACTCAACTTCCCATTTTTGGATGTTAGTTGCAAAATATATAAAATGACAGTGCACCTTCTTTTCAATTTCTTTTATTTTATACTTACTATACTATACTTTTTTCAATTTGAAGATTAATTTTTTAAAATTAGATTTATGAAAACAAATACAAATGAAAATCACATATCCACCAAAGGTAAACAAGTGATGTAATCCAATTGCCAGTAGACCCGTCTTTGAGGCAAAAACAATTGAACCTACAGGTAATTGAAAGTCATACCTTCTACAATGGTGGATAGTGGACAGACAAAAAACTAAAGCATCATAAGACCAGTGAAGACCAAATGCATGATATATAGGAGTGTAAGTTCATTGTATGGAATTTTGCATTCCAATTCCATGCAATAAACACATACATATTTGGTATCAACCATTATTTTACAAAAGTTGATAATTAAACAACTTTATACAAACTTAACACTCAATAGTACTTCCCATATTGATATTCCTTCAACAACTTTTAAAAACATAATATTGATAAAACAAATGAAGGTAATGTAGGAAAGATTTGCGGATGGGCAGAAAAAGACAAAGACAGTCCAACTCACGAGGCTGTATAATTAATACCAAGATCACACAAAACTTGAAAAAACATGCAGAAGACCATAACTAATTGAAAACAATTTTCAATGCAACAGAGAACCAAACTTAAACCATTTATAGGTTAGAATATAAATCCAAAAACTGGTAACAATTGTCTTCATTTAACACATAACTTTGGTGTAATGCTATTTCATTCATCTCTCTTCATAATCATTTGTGATATAAATTTGAGCTCACAAAAGGCACAAACACCTTTGTTTCTCTCACATAATCGAGCCCATAAAACTCAAGACCATTCTTCATAGCCTCCACATTTCTATTCTCATAAGGAACATATTCATCCTTGGCTTTTTCTATTCAAGCAAACTTATGATGGATTACTTTTCAAAATTCTTAATATGAAATTTAACTAAATAGAGTATTTTGTTCTTTGGAAATTGATCATCATAGTTTCATCGTTTGACAACATAATTCAAAATTTTTCATCATAAATATAAATTATGTCATTGTCCAGGTAGAAAGCGTTTGTATTTTGCACTGTGTCCGTCTTCAAATAAGCTCCTAACAACAACCACCTGCATGATACCCACCACCATCATCAATACTATCTGCCACAAAGACCATGTCAAAACCCTGGAGCACATTTCTTCTGCGAGGTTCCTGTCCCTGGCCTCGTGAGCTGAATGAAGCTCCTGCAGTCTCCTAGCTGCAGACACATTGTCTTTGACCCTAGTCACAGATTCTGATATGTCTCTAACGCGCATCACATAGGTTTCTAACGCATTACCAAGCTCCAATTCCCTATCGTCGCCATCGTAATCCTTCTCCTGCGATTCTTCGGAATCTATCATGACATCAAAAAATACCGTTTTCTCACTAAACGTGCTAAATGTATTGTCGAAGCAGAATCTGTAATCGCCTTCTTCTGAGGCCGTATGCCGGTGGCTATTCTCTGATTTCTTGTAATCTGCGACTATAATTCGGCCTAATGGATCACCCAGCTGAAATGATATATCCAGTTCTCCGTGTGTCGCGTCTATGACCTGATACTCTATATCAATAACTTCTTTAGGAGATACTTTTTGGAAATAGCAATCCATTTTACCAGGCTGCACACTGATAGTCATATCTTTTTCATATGCATACACAACACTGAAAATTGTCATCACGAAAATATACAGCATTATGAAAATTGTTTTACGAGGGATTGAAATGGAGCACTAATTCACTGATTTACCACATCAGATTTCTTCAGAACAATAAAGCATTTCTATTTCTGTGATTATTATTCATGGCCGTTTTCCGCCACACCGGGAGCTGGCTGGGAATGGTTGACCTGCTTGACAAAAAATGTCGTGTCTATGTGTCTACTTCTCTTTGGTTGTGTCGCACGTCCGTTAAACGGTTGCAAACATTTGCAAGTTGATCGTTTGAAAATTTTGAATAAATGAATCTGAAATTCTGAATGTAGCCTGACCATTCAATTAAGTGCGGCTGCATATACGGAATTCGGTATTCGGTTTCCGAATCAGCATTCCTGATGACGTTTTCAGATTAGGAGTAGGGAGTATCTCTATATTAGGTACAAAAAAGCTTTGCCGCCTTTTGCTATGTCGATTAAAACGTTTATTTCAGAGTACTTTATTAATCATTTCATTATGTAAGCATTCGTTTCTGAAAATATACAACAAAAAACTTCGAAAACTATGGGTTACGCCTTACGCCGTAAAATTTTCGAGCCTGTAAACGGTCGAAAAGAAGCTCGGAGAACTTCACACGTGAAGACTTATTAAAATATGGACTTCATACAGGTAAGATCTTCAGTCAAAATCAGTTTATGACCACAGTTGACCAAATAATGCAGAACATAACCTAAACTAGTGTTATTATTTTCAGGACTTCGACTTCCACTAAATCCTACTTTTTTCCTTTAAGCTCGCACCACGATTGCTTGAACGTATTTTTGATCGTAAATCTACAACAATATTGAAAATTGGCGCTTTTTGCCTCCATTACCAATGTTTGTGTACCTTAGTTGTACCAGAAGCGCCATCTGCGCTGAGCTTTGCGTAATATTCTGTGATATTGCATTGATATTTCTGTGATATTGGTATGGCAGACGTATGATTTTTTTGTAACGGAATCCAAACCAACCAGCAGTTTAGCCTTTGTCGTAGATTTATCAACAGCGATTTTCTAAAATGTATTAACGTTAAAACTATTTTGGTGAATATTTTAAATCTTTAGTCACAATTAATTTTACTTGAAATTAAATATAATGGCTACATTTTATTTATAAAAATAATGAAAAAAGTATATAGCAACCCTGGATTTGTTTGTCAAAAACACGACACAAATGTATGTAGTGATTTACGAAAACGAAGCAAACCGAAAAGTGAAAACTGTTGGTGTTGAAGAGAATATTTAGACCGAAATTAGAGTTTATCATTTTAGGCTGCTGCTACTGTTCTCATTTATTTTTAATTTGGATTCATTGCATTCATTTTGAAATGGAGGTAACAGACGACAATTTAGCTACTTTGGCTAACTATTTGCAGCAAACGTTGAGTCCCGATCCGAATATTAGAAGACCGGGTAAGTAAATTTCTTATATTTAAAATGTATTCTAGATCATGCAGATACGTATTATTATGATGTATTAGTTTTATGTGTTTTGATTTTACAATGTTCGCAGTGTAAATTACGCCATATTTTTACTGTATAGCGTCCGCATGGTTGATCACAAAAGCAAATGCAATTTTCGTTGCTTCTAGATAACTAACTAAATTAGTTAGGTGCCCAACTGCTGAAATAGCTTGTTGCCATGTAGTGGTGGACATGCATGCCTTGTGTAGGTACTTAGGTTGGTTATATTTTGGATATGTTATAAGTACTTATATAAAATTACAAAGCGGATAAATTGTTTCATAGGTTAATGTATTGGTAATTACCCTCTCACCCTCTGAAGTCACATTCTTGGCTGAGATGCAGGGGGTCCACATTGGAATTGAAATTTTTAAATTCTGAAGGTTATCTGTGATTTTTTAAGGTACTACTACTTATACTACATCCGTGGGATAAGTAGTTGTCCTAGTTTCGGGCAAAAACTATTTATTTAAAATTACTTTTTTTTGCCACAAATTGAAAGTAAAAATTTTTGAAGCCTTGGACAACAATATTATACTGGAAATGTCAAGTTATAATTCATGGATTGATTGATTGATGTAATTTTATTATATTGCAGCGGAGAAGTTCCTTGAGGGTATTGAATTAAACCAGAACTATGCAGTGCTTCTGCTCCACCTCATTGAGAAAGAAGCAGCCGACATGACCATCAGGATCGCAGCTGCGATTGCTTTTAAAAATTTCATTAAGAGGAATTGGGCCATTGTAAGATTTTCACATTTTTATTGCTACTTCCTTTACTCATTTACAGTAAGTTACATCTTGATCTGTTACGGATAGACATAAATATGAGTTGCATAATTCATAGGCGACATTTCATTGTATGTCTATGTATATGTATCCTCATGTCTTCATTCTTGATCCTCATAATGATACTGAAATTTGACAGTGTGATACCTCTCATTAGTTGTATGAATCTCATTTGTCTACCACACTTTTATCTTTATCATTTATATTTATTTATTTCTTTATCTTTATATAATTAAATTTTTTGCAGCACTTAGATATCGACGTGTTATGTAAAATTTCATCAATTTCATCTGGCAGTATTATTGCTGGTTTGGTTCTTGGATGGCTGTGGACTGATAAATCACAGTGAATTCATTAATTGGCCTTACTTTAGTTGTAAATCTGTATCATGTTACTCTGTAATGCTGTGAATTCTTAATAAACAAATAAAATCTTTAATGCATGTTGAAAATGCGCCCTTGTGAACAAATGGTTATTACAAAGCACCCTTTGACTAGACATTCAATAACATATACAACTTCAATAATGGATATTTTTTAAAGGATGAAGATGGCACAGACCGTATACATCAATCAGACAGAGACACCATCAAAACCCTCATTGTGTCCCTCATGTTGAAAGCTCCCGAAGCCATCCAGAGGCAGTTTAGTGACGCTGTATCCATCATTGGCAAATCTGATTTCCCGGACAAGTGGCCTGGACTTATCCCGGAGATGGTAGAAAAATTTTCTACTGGTGAGTAAACAAGGAAGACGACAATAAAGAACTACCTTCTTGGTGTAGTGGTCTGCCATTTGGAGGTCCGGGATCAAAACCTGAATTTCAAATTGACGAAAAGAAACAAAACAGCTTACTACTTCAGCTTAAGGTATTCTTTATGAATGATTGGGTATTTTTAAAAGAGTTTATTGAGGAGTTGTTTATTTATCCTCAGGTGACTTCCACGTTATAAATGGTATACTCCGTACGGCCCACTCGTTGTTCAAGAGATACCGCTATGAGTTCAAGTCACAGAAGCTCTGGCTGGAGATCAAACATGTATTGGAAAATTTTGCCAAACCCCTCACCGATTTGTTTGTTGTGAGTACTCAAAATTTAACACTCTATTCATCTATTTTAAGGTTTGTTTCATTTAATAATGGCATATATATATAATTGTAAATAAATGAGAATAAAATTAATAAATAAGCAAATATATCCATATCAGGCCACATTGGACCTCGCGAACAAACACGCAGACAACCCGCAAGCGCTGAGAGTGATCTACAGCTCCCTGGTGCTCATCTGCAAGGTGTTCCACTCCCTGAACTACCAGGACCTGCCTGAGTTCTTCGAAGATAACATGCCCATTTGGATGCCCAATCTGCTCAACTTGCTACAAGTTAAAGTGCCCTGTTTGGAGACTGATGTGAGTAAAAGTAAATTTTCACTTCACAAAGTTAATCTCAGTCTCGTAAAATTTGAATTTAAGCTCTAGAGCAGAAAGTTTTTTAAAATAATGTCAATTTTGTCACAATCTGAAGTTTTTCCATTTAAAACCTGTGACCGACTTTAAGACTTCGCTTGCAGCATACTATGCATACGCGCAAAATGTGTCAGAATTCTTACAAATTTAGACGAAATGACATCTTGCTGGCCATACTTTAAAAACGCAAAATATTAACACTGTCATCTATTTTGGAAATCTGCAAATTCGTACGGAAACACAGTGAATTATATACTAATATACAATATATACTACAATAGAAGAAATAATCGTATTTAATTATTAATTCCACTTACTAATATGGCATTAATTGGATCTAGTCCTCATCATATGGCAATAAAGATATTTAACCACATTCCAAATGATATAAAAATTATAAAAAAAACACACATATTTAATAACCATCTCAAGGTTTTTCTTTTGAACTATTGCAGAATTCTTTGAAGATCAAATCAACCAGTGATACCTTCAACTCGCCTTCATCTTATTAATTATTTTAATCATTTAATGCGACAATTTTAAATATTTAAGTAAATGGCATCTAGCTGCCCCAATGCTTGCTGTGCCCTTGCTCATTTCCACTTGTGACATTGCAGTAAATGAATCTGAATCTGAAAATCAGAATATACACCACGAAATAAAAGCCAAAAGCGACGTTTCGGGAATTTCTCGAGGGAAGGATTTACTAGGGAGGGCTGTCTGTCTAGTATAGTACTGTAGTCTGACTGAGAAAAATAACTGTTCCTGTGGGAAAACGCAGGCGAAGCAGTGGGCAAAAATCTACTTAATTAACTATGTTATAACTCTACAGACTGACGACGACAAGCCAGGCATTCTGGAGCAACTGCGCACAGAAGTGTGTGAATGTGCTGCTTTGTACGCGCTCAAGTACGAAGAGGAATTCGCGCCTCACGCCCCACCTTTTGTCACTGCTATATGGACTGTTTTGTTGTCTACTGGACCACAACCCAAATATGATGCGGTGAGTGAAAAAATTTGATGGTATGCAACTTAGTCGTAGTCAGATTTGAGATGGGTGACCGCCTTCAAGTACGATGAGGAATTCTTGCCGCAAACCTTGCCTTTTGTGACAGCTATATGGACTCTTATATAGTTTAAAGCACAACAACCTAATTATGACTAGCATACGGATATTTTGTCTGTCCGTAGGTGTTTTATAAATAAATAAAATCCAAAGATGTCGCAGTAAGTAAACATATAAGATGGTATTTAGTCGAGGGAGAATTTATGTTGCATACTCGTCGTGTCTCAGATAGCCGAGACACGACGAGTATGCTATATACTGTTTTCCTGTCTACTGGATGGACCACAGCAGATATATGGAGCGGTGTGTGTTAAAGAAATCTCTCTCTTCTGAGCGTTATCCTGGTTACTTCCTCAGCCATTGAGCTCTAGAGGTCTTAAAGAAATGACATGCGGTAAAATGTAAGTGCGACTAGTTGTTTATGCATGAAAAATTTTTTGTATGAAGATTGCAATAAGAGTATTTGTTTTGTAAAGTGTCATTCAGAAGTAGCCTTTATTGTTCACTCCTTTAAGTTGTTTTTCCTCTCCACAGCTGGTATCTAACGCGTTGACATTCTTGGCTAAAATAGCTGAGAAGAACAGCTACAAGAATTTGTTTGAAGATCCGGGAACATTGAGCAGCATTTGCGAGAAGGTGGTCATACCCAACCTCGAGTTTAGAGGTATGCTGTTTTAAGTACCTCAATAAGAATAATTAGAAGACAGAATGTAGATAGGAGAATTTATTTCCATCACACAGTAAACACATCAAGTGATTCACAATCATTGCAAATTCATCACTATAGCCGTTGAATAGAGTTATATGCAGGGTTGCTTGAGGCGCCGTTGACTGTACACATGTTGACTGTATGACATAAAAATATACATCACTAGCATTCGCTCGCGGCTTCGCCCGCGTGATTTCCCACGGGAGCAGTTATTTTTCAGGGATGAAAATGTCCTCTGTATTTCAAACTATATGTATGCAAAATTTCAAGGAGATTGGTGTTGAGTAGATAGAGTCTGAAGAAGTAACAAACAAACAAACTTACTTTCGCATTTATAATTGATTATAATATTAGGATTATTATATTGATATATTATCAGTAAATTTATATTTTTTGATATATGTAGATTTGAACTAGATACCAAACCTGGTTCTATTTGATTTGGCAGGAATAAGTTAAGAACAGGATTGGTTCCTACTGAGTTGGTCTTATGATTATTAATTTCATAAAAAAAATTGGCAGAATCCGACATGGAACTGTTCGAAGACAACCCGGAGGAGTACGTCCGCCGCGACATAGAGGGCTCTGACGTCGACACGCGGCGCCGCGCCACCTGCGACCTCGTCAAGACCTTATCTGTGCACTACGAGGACAAGATGATGAGTATATTCGGCCAGTACGTCCAGGTATGTTTGCTTTTAAAAAAATAAAAAACTTTGTCAATGTCTAGGTCGCTGGGCGGTTGCATTTGAAAATAGAATGGAAATAAGAGGGATTTAGATGTGTTATTAGCGCACCACCTGCGACTTGAAAATACTATCTGTGCATTATGAGGACAAGATGATGAGTATATTAGGCCAGTAATTTCAGATATGTTTGCTTTTTAAAAATATAAACTTTATTAATTTCGTAGTTTGAAAATAGAAGGCACTGCTCGACAATAGATGGCACGCCACATGCGATCTCAACAAGACTAGATATTAGTCGCTATGAGGAAAATATGATTAACATATTCGGCCAGTAGTTACATTAAAAAAAAACCTTTGTGGCTCGCCAATTCCCTAAGTCTTCATGTGAAGAACGATTATTTAATTAAATCTGTATGGGAGCACTCAAGTACATGATACTAAATATCTCAATAAATTTCCTACAGAACTACACAGGAGACATATAGCAGTAATCATAAATCTTTTCAAAATGCTTTATTTTTAAATGTATTAGCTACTCACCGAACACAGATAAGGGTGAATTTCACGATTGGTTTGAACTCCGCCGTGTGCTCTCATTAGTGTTTATTAAATTGTACCATACACTGTAATCAATTTCATTATCCTATTTTATAAATAAGTAAAGTACTGGTACAATGTTAGTTTTATAAATGTTTAATTTTTTTTTTATGTGCGACACTAATGAAACGCTACACGCCACGTTCAAATGGTCGTGAAATTCACCCATAAACCGTGCGAGGTTTCCGCAGTGCGGTAATTTGTCTGTAAAAAAAAAAGAAAACCTATGACGAGTTGAACGTCCGGCAGCTGATGCTGTCGAAGTACAGCGAGGGCGGGGCGGCGGCGTGGCGCGGCAAGGACGCGGCCATGTACCTGGTGACGTCACTGGCGGCGCGCGGCGCCACGCAGGCGGCCGGCGTCACGCGCGCGTCGCCGCTCGTCGACCTGCCGCAGTTCGCCGCCGGCCACGCCTTGCCCGAGCTGCAGAGGCAGGACGGTGGGAATTTCCACTTCGACTTACTATCGTCATCATAGTTTTTAGCCTAATTCTTGTATTCTTCGATGCGCACGGTTTTGACGGTTCGAAGAATGATTTTGGTGCGCATCGACGGATGCCTCAAATCAATATGCTGCGGGCATTCGCAAAAGAACCTAGCAAAGTTTATAAAACGACTGAATATTAACAATTAATTTCGCTAAACTTTTGAACGGGTGAACCGATTTTGATCAAACATGTCTAAGATCCGCCGCATAAAAATTAGCTATCAAATTTAAAAAAATCGCATGCAAATCGGTTCGCCCGTTGATGAGCTACAGTGCACAGACAGACAGACACGCTTAGCAATCAAACTACCTCTCTTTTTGCGTCGGGGGTTAAAATCAGTACCAAACACTGGCACTAAAGTTAAAATCCAGGAATTTTCTCACTCTGGAAGTCTCAGTCTCACTGAGGAAGTAAGACTAATTATTCTATATGTATAGCTCTCCGGTTAGTTGTTGTGTTGAGCTGAAAAACAAAAATTGAAAAATATTTTTATTTTTCTCCACAATAACAATAGAGGTAAAGACCGAGAAAGCAATTAAATCTGATTAGAGTGTGTGTGAGTACTGAACGAAAGGGTTAGATTTAGTCTAGTTTACAGGCTAAATCTAAACTATAACCTTTGTTACAGTAAACGAGTTACCAGTACTCAAAGCGGACGCGATCAAGTTCTTCATGACTTTCCGTTCGCTGCTACCCAAAGAACTGCTCGTCACAGCCATGCCTCTCATTGTAAGTTGATGCCCTACACACTCAACAAAAACATCTGTATATTAAACAAAATATTCTTTTTTAAACCCAAAAAGGGTTGTAAAATTGTAGCCAAATTTTGAAAAATAGTTATATTTTTACGCCAATCCTGGTCTCCGAATATAACCGGGAACACGCTAGGATGAGAGAGAAAAACATGTCTCAGTTCTATGCACACACACACACACACACATATATTTTTTGACAATGTATTGGATATTGGACATAGACAAAAAAAATATGTGTGTGTGCATAGAACATACATATTTGTAAAACGCGCACATATCTTTTTCTGTATTTTATTTTTGTTTTTAAATACTTACATCTTACCAATAAACAATTTTTTACTGATAAATTCTATTCCATTCTTTAAAAAAAATTATTTTTTAAAAATACAATTGACTCACACAGATTCAACACATAAACGGCAAAGGCGTAGTCCGAACGTACGCCGCGTGCGCCGTGGAGAAGCTGATAGCCGGAGGAATGGTATCGAGGGCCGCTGTGGAGCCTCACGCCGGAGCTCTACTCACAGCTCTGTTCGCAGCTCTGGGGGACGCGGCTTCCCCCGCGGACCACAACGAGTATGTCATGAAGGGTGAGTGGTATGAAACGTATACGTTTTAGCTTATTTATTATTAATTTGTTCTTTTTTTTAGACATGACTTTTACTACTTACCGCAATCTAGTGGCGGGTAGTCGCGTACACACTGGTGAACTAAACTGTCCACCAGTGAGCAGGTTTCCTCACGATGTTTTCCTTCACCAGAAGTAAGTGGTGGTCTATGAAAACTTCTATATATGAATCAGATTGGTATACAAACTCATATGGCACGAGTAGGAACACGAACCTGAGACTTTCGATCCACAGGCGATTTTATTGTTTTACTTTTTTGTGCCGCACAATTTTTTTTAATGTTTGTCCTAATGTTTAGGTGGGAGAGAATGCTTATAGCTTGTTCGCCATTTATTTATAAGTATGTTTTTAGTATAAATAAATATATGACCTATAGAGAAACAATCTTGAAAATTGAACTGCGCGTTCCAGACGTGTCCGTTCAACCGTGATTCGATAGTCCGTAGTATTACGAATCATCTGTACGACTTATGCGCCATAATGCAGTTTTGTAGCCATACTCCATTGCCTTGCTTTTAGTCGCCAGAATTGTTTATAACCAATATTTGTTCTATTATGAAATCCCAATATTAATTTATCATTGTGAACACACATAACTGTTTCTTTTTTGTGTTGTAAATTTTGCCCGTGACTGTAAACTGACGTGTACCCACGTGGACAGCCATTTTCCGGCATAAGATGTATGCAAAATTTCAAGATTGGTTGAGTTGCAGAAGTAAAGCGTGAAGAGGTAATAAACAAACATATAATTTCGCATTTATAATATTAGTCAGGATCTATTTACAATTTATGGTATATTTCAGCAATTCTCCGTACGCTGTCGTGTCTGCAAGACGCCGGTCTGCCGTACCTGGGCGGAGCGTTACCGAAACTGGCTCAAATGCTGGCCATCGTCGCCAAGAACCCCTCCAAACCGCACTTCAACCATTATCTGTTTGAGACGCTGTCTCTTTCTGTCATGTGAGTATGTTTTGTGGTAGATAGATGGTCATTTATGTCAATTATTATTGTTTATTAGCAGCCCGTGGCAGGTATAACCTTAATTATATATTTAAACCTTCCTCGAGAAACATAATCTCTATTGGTGAAAAGCATGAAAATCCGCGCAGTATTGTAGTTATCGCGAACAGGCAGAAGACTTTGTATTAAAAAGGCCCTATGTGTTATTCCAGATTGTTCTACATGTGTACGAAATTTCATTAAAATCGGTCCAGTAGATTTTGCGTAAAAGAGTAACGAATATACATACATATAAAACATTCTCACAAACTTTTGCATTTATAATATTAGTAGGATTTTTCGGTTGCAGGTTGGTGACGAAATCCAATCCCGATGCCATATCCGCGTTTGAAGATGCCCTGTTCCCGATCTTCCAAGAAATATTGCAGAATGACGTTCAAGGTATTTTTTTTATATATATCGTCGCATTCAGTGCAGTGGATTTTCTGTGATTGTGAGGAAAACACACGAAATGTATACTATTTAAAACAATTGATTCTCTTTTAAAAAAATCACAGTTTTATAATAAAAAAAGTGTTTTCCTCTCATCAAAATTTTCACTTGTAAAAATTGTATTTGTTTTTGTTACTGAAGAAATAAATAACATTTGAATTCCAGAATTCATGCCATATGTCTTCCAAATGCTGTCCCTCCTCCTGGAGCTACGAGGTTGCATGGCGACCCCGACGTCGTCGGACGACGCGTACAGCGCGCTCCTGCCGTGCCTGGTGGCGCCGGCGCTGTGGCAGCGGCCCGCCAACGTGCGGCCGCTGGTGCGGCTGCTGTGCGCCTTCATTGCCGCCAGGGCCGAGGTGGTGCTGCAGTCGGGCCGGCTGGTGAGACATTACGCGATACACCTGCTCATATATTCGTAGACGTACAGTATTTTCATTAGAGCAGTAGTAGCAGGTACTCTTACCTAATCAACATACCCCACTGTTACAAGCAAGAAATTATGTTTCTTTTTAAAATAATCAAGCATCTATTTAAATGGATTTGTTGTACATGTCGCACGCTTTTTAACTTATATTTTTGAAAATAATAATAATATGAAAAAATTCTGGAATCGAGCGGGAATTGAACCCGCGCTACTCTCTAATGAAAATACGCGCACGTCGGCGCGAGACGTAAAAAAGAGATGAATTAATTCAGCCGAAATGGCATGGCATGGTCTCGATAGCTCAGTGCTCATATATTGTCCTAACTAATATCATAAATGCGAAAGTAAGTTTGTTTATTTGTTACCTCTTCACGATCTACTTGCTCGACCGATCTTGTTGAAATTTTGCATACATGTAGTTTGAAGTGTGGCTTTGGAAAAATAACTGTTACCGAGGTAAATTTACGCGGGCAAAGCCGCGAGCAAAAGCTAGTTAATAAATATTTTTCTGTGTTATTTTGTTAGTGATATTACATATGACATTAGTGATCACAATCACGGGGAGACCCGTGATTGTTTTTTGTCTCGTCGTGGTTATCCCTTAGGAGGCCTAAGCTATAACAAGCCATTAAGATCCATTAAAAAATTAACCTAAATAAAATAAAGTAAACTTAGGAAGTCTGTGAATTTCCGACCGGACTCGTCAACCTTCTTTGACAATACTGTTGTCGCGTTAGGATGCGACCCTAGGATTGGTTGGATCCTAGGACTCGAGACGACACAGCCGAAAATAAAACCATGCACATACAGCACCTTTATTTATTTAGGTACTAGATGTTGCATTATTTAATAAATGTACACAACATAACCTTTGCACTTACTTTCTTATTTACAATATGTTTCTTGAAAAATTTAATAATAGTATAGATATATACAATATAATACGGAGGGTATTGTATCTATCTTTACTATTATTATAAAGAGGTGTAAGCGTTTGTGAGTTTGTATGTTTGAGGCGGGTAATCTCCGAAACTACCGAACCGATTTCAAAAATTATTTCACTATTAGACAGGTACATTATCCAAGATTGCCATAGGCTAATTCCCACGGGAGCGAAGCCCGGGTCAACATCTAGTATTGTTTGAAAGTGTTAAATAAATAAATACTACATTTATTTCAGACCGCGATGCTGGGAGTGTTCCAGAAGCTGATCGCGTCCAAGACGAACGATCATGAGGGCTTCTACCTTGTTCAGACCATGCTGTTCAAGTTCGGCGAGTGAGTGTCTATGTCATTCACATTTCTTTGACACTTTATTTGAAGTGAAATTTTATTAACTGAAAAATATAAATTTGCTATGTTGCTTATACAATTAGTCCCACACTAGGCAACACGCCTGTCCTATGGTAACCAATGTTATAGACTATAAATATAACGTTAACAGTAGCCGACAATAGGTTTACAGTAAATGTTACATGCCATATAATAATTGCAGTCAAAGATAATACTTATTTAAAATTAAAGGAAATAAGAAAAAGTTTTAACATCATTACATGTGGAGATTCTTCACTGGACCTGATAAAAAATTAAATAGACTGGAATCAATGTAATCCCATTTAATTAAGAGTGATTTAATTACATGCTTACATTTTCCGAGACTCGAACTTCTGATATAAGAAACCATCCTATATTTACATACGTACATACATACATACATACATCCATCCATCCTATAGTCACTTAAATAAAAGCAAAATAAAAATAAATATTTTTGAGCATCTACAAATTTGGCACAAACTTCATCTACGTTAGAGTTAAGATCCGCAGTAAGTGGTTACATTTATATATTTTTTAATTTAAATAAAACCATAATTAAGTCAAAATGAATTAGATAATCGACTTCAAATGTTTATTATCTGTCCCGGCCAAAAGCCATAATATGTATCCCGATCCAAACTAATATTATAAATGCGAAAGTTATCGCTTTGTTATCTTGTTGTTGTTTATGTTTGTTATCTCTTCACGCATTATCTACTGCACTGATTGTTATGAAATTTGGTACACGGGTAGAAAATAATCTAAAATAACACATAAGGGAGCGAAGCCCCGGGGCGCAGCTAGTTCCATATAATCTGTATTCCTTCCAGACAAGTGATGCAGCCGTACACAAAACAGATTATAACCTTGCTGTTCCAACGTCTGTCCTCGTCAAAGACCACCAAATACGTGCGCGGACTCATCGCCTTCTTGGGATTCTACGCGGCACACTTCGGCGCCGATCAGCTGATCGAGATCGTCGACTCTGTCCAGGCCAAGTATGTATTAATCCTTATATATGATACAAAAAAGTTTCACTGTTACGTTTGTACAACGCGATAAAGCTATCGGACGACCAACTTAGAAGCGCGCCATGAAAATTACACTTTGACATTGACAGCCGATGAAATTTTTTTTTCTTCAAATTTTTTTTTCTTCTAATTTTTTTTTCTTCTAATTTTTTTTTGTTATAATTTTTTTTTCTTCTAATTTTTTTTTCTTCTAATTTTTTTTTTCTTCTAATTTTTTTTTCATTGATTATCTTATAAAGCGTTTTACAAAACAAACAGTAGGTTATACAAAGATTTAAGTTTACATCGATCAATAAACAGACTATGGCATTGTGATGGATGGGGACGTATTTATTGGTCGGTTGCAGCATGTTCGCGCTGTACGTGGAGCGCGTGCTGGTGCCGGAGCTGCAGCGCGTGGGCGGCGCGCTGGAGCGCAAGGCGGCTGCGGTGGGCTGCGCGCGCCTGCTGTGTGACGCGCGCCGCTTCCTCGTGGCGCCGCTGCTGCCGCTGTGGCCGCAGCTCTTGCAGGTGCTCTAGTGCTGGCTTCATGTCCTCACAGATTATATGCGTCAAAATTGTGTCGGCGGTAGACATCAATAAGTGACTTATATCGTCCTAAATTGAATAAAGTTTTTTTTTTTTTAATTTTACTTCTTGATAAACTTAGAACGACATGCCAACTACTGACTTGACCCAATATGTGGGTTTTTATTGTTGACCAGCAGACTCTACATTTGTAGAGTCAACAACTGAGGAAATAACCGAGAATAGGCTCAGAGCAGAAAGATATAATGCTATTTTAATTGAGGTTTATTATATTTAATTAATTTGAGACCAAGAAAACTGTATAAATAACAGACGTCTCCTAAAAAGTCTGTTGTTTATACAGTTTAATTTATTTTGCTGTAAAATCATATAAAGACATAGTAATGTTATTTACATAAACACCTGTAAGATAATCTTAATTTATATGGTCCAACACCCATACCATCCCGTATCAAAATGTATTAATTGAAACAAACTACTGCAGGCGCTGATCTCCTTGTTTGAGCTGCCCACGGACGACACCACTCTGCCTGATGACCACTTTATTGAAGTCGACGATACTCCTGGATACCAGGTCCGTTTGTTATTAATCTATCTTTAAAAATAATATAAAGTATGTATGACAGTGACATCTTAAGACATCCGAAATTTTGGAGACAACAGCCTAGATTTTGTGAAGATTTTGTAAATAATTTATGTTTTCATTCTAGGCGCAGTACGCGCAGCTGGCCTGCGCTAAAGGCATCGAGAATGACCCGTTAGCAAGTAAGTTATGATCAAAAATGTATGTTTGTATAATCATTTACGAGATAGTGTAGATGGTATTGGTAGCGATTCTTACTTCATACCTATCACAGGTATTAAGTAAGAGCCGCTACCAATCACAGCTGATCGACTTATTATTATCACAGTCAAATTTCTAATACCTTCATGCAGTACAATCGTTGAGAGGTGCAGGGAGGGAACACCACTCCTAATGTGATGTATGATACACTAGATGTTGCCCGGGGCTTCGCTCCCGTAGGAATATTGTGATAAAATATAGCCTGTAGCAATATTGGACTATGTAACTTTGTAATGGTGAAAAATTTTTTAAAATAGGTTCGGTAGTTTCGGAGATTACCCGCCGCAAACATACAAACTCACAAACACTTACCTCTTTGTAATAATATAAAAGCATAGATTGATAAAATCTAGGGTCTGTAATCAATTAACATAAAGTACTTATTTTGTGATAACCCTGACTGTATACGCGCCGCCGCCATTGTTAATACTGATCTATTATTGTTATTCCCTGATTGGGTACACCAGCGCGAACACCATTAACTTAACCACATAGTAACGTGAGAACTGGTCCGCAGGCATCGCAGACCCGAAGCGCTACCTGGCGGAGAGCCTGGGCCGGCTGTCGCGGTCGTCGCCGGGACTGGTGCCCGGGCTGGTGGCGGGGCTCCCAGCGCCGCACCGCGCCGCACTGCAGGGCTACCTCCGCAGCGCCGGCGTCGCACTCTGCTGACAGCAGCCAGTAACTAATGTGACAGTGCAAGTGTATTGTGAACAGTGAACTATGTCGTCACATAGGCAGAGGAAACGATGAACTTGTATGTAGACCCATAATATCTTCCATTTCTCGTACAAGAAAGTGATGTGCATGTTAGAAATATATGTTCCTCATTCTGTGCCCGGATTATAGGGATATTAGCTGGAGTGGGCCGGGAAGTTGTATGGGAGTGTTCTATCTAATTTGGCTATGAGATCTTTAGTTTTCTTTGTCTCTGACAAAAAGAAAGATACAATTTCAAAGCAAATTTGGTGTGTGACAAAGTTATGAATGATTATTTTGAACATGAGTGAGTGATTTAGGCTAAATAAGCAGTCTTCGGCTGAATTAATGATGTGGACAACATGATGTGATTGTTCACTAGAACTTTACTGAAGTGAACAATGTAAAATGGTTATTTTTGAAGAACAATCGTTAACATGACTACTCTGAATCTGAATGTACTCTCATCTCATCTGGTTTTTTGTAAATGCACATGTTTTAAATTCGTGACATGTGCTCATGGGTAATAATTAACATTTTTATTTAGTTAATAAAACAAGCCTAGTGGAAATAATGTAGAAAGACATACTTATCATATCATAATGACATGATGTATTGAAGTAAACAGCTTTTACCTACAAGTCTTATTATGTAAACGTCTTACCATATCCTTATGGTTTTACAGCAATATAACTTTTCAGTAAATTACATTTGTTGTATACAAAAGTTTTGAAATGTACTGGTTAGAACTAATGTTTGTTTTATTTTCAAAGAAATTAAACAATAATTTGAATATTGTTTACACGTAAGCACAATCAGACTCTACTTACAGTTAAACATACTTTGTTATGAAACATTTCTATGTATATAATAATATATGGATCTATACTCATAGTGATTAGAAATTAATCTTATTCACAGTAATTACAATTTGTATCATCCTTGATTTTGTATTAAATTTCTGAATTTTGAATGTTGCAATCCATTGTGAAAATAACATACAAGTCTATGCTTAGAATAGTAACAGTATAGTGTATGATGATGAGTATGCATAAATTCTACAGAATTTTCTTTGTTGTGTGTTCTTATTTTTTATTATGAATGTTTAGATTATCATGCTATTGATTTTTGTGATATTAGGGTTGTGTTAGTGAAGTTTGAGGTGGAAGACAAAGTTGAAATGTGTTGAAATAAGTAACAAATGTATGACATGTGCGTCAATTGATCATTATACTCTGCTTTCTAATATTTATGTATTATTATAAAATGCATTTATCAATTAACTAAACATGTGTAGGTTGTCATGTCATGATAAAGAAGAGCATTAAAAATGCGTGAATAAGAGCCTGTCTCATAACATGCTGATAAAGTATCTGATAGCCTATATGTAACATATCAAACAGTGTTAAAACTGTGTTTCACAAGTGTTGGATAGGGTTAACTGGCAAGTAACTTCAGGCAGATTTTTGTAGCTAACTGCTACAAAAATCTGTCAGATTACCAAATTTTTTATCAGAATGTTGTGAAACAGACCATGTTTTATTTTTGTTTAGCATTAACACGCATGTATATGCTACTTTTGTCTCTCGTTTTGTTTGTTCACTGTTGTGTTAATTAACGCTGAGCGTAACTGTTATATATATTTAATACTTATGTAAGTTTAGTGTTATGTATGTGTAGTATAACCTATTCCTAAACAAATGAAAACAAACTTTTTAAATATCGGCTATACATTATCGCGAAACAGTTTTCCTAACATTGACGGATTCGGCATACATTGCTGGTTTTTTATAACGTTAAATAATAGCTCTTATACAAACTGCGGCAATGTTCATGCATTCGCGTTGGCATCTGTCTGCGATCGCCGATAGTATGTAGTCGGTATAAGATTTCATATCTTGAATATAATGCTATTCTTTGAAGATATGTAATTCTAACACAACAGTGTTTTATCATACTGGATTTATAATATTTTACTCTCACTTTTGATACTGAACTATAACTGAAACTATGGCTAAAAAGATGTATTGATTTAATATTAAATGTAATGTTTAGGGACATTCTCGTAATTAACATTGTATTCATAACATTACTAAAGTCATAAAATTTCATTTAGGATGAATGGTAGTTTCTCTACTTCTGAGACTGAATGTTATAATATATTGAATAAATGATTCATTCGTTCAATGGTTTGTTTTATTAACCAGTTAGCGCCTAAATTTAATCACAGACATTCTGATTTTTTTAGAAAATGCATTTTAGTAGGGTTTTTAGTCTGAAAGACGCGATACATGATAATTTCAATTATTTATAGGAAATGGATCAATACCAGTGACCATTCAGCCTTACGGCTAAATGGCCCGTGATCACTACATAGTATAAAACAAACTCGCCCTCCGGGTCTGTTGTTGCCAAGGGGTCTGATTTTGAATTCAGTTTTCACTGTTATTTTAGACAATTTATTTCCAAAGTTTTATACATAAATAACCCCGTGCAAAGCCGGGGATCGTAAGTCGTAGAGACAGAAAAAGAAAAATAAACAACAGAAGTAGAAATTTCAAAGATTATATTCTTATATAAACACTAAAATACTCGTACATGATACTATAGGAAGTCATAATTGGACACATCTTCAAACTGCTGGGTTTGCGTCGAGGGCCTGGTGGCAGCTCCTCCGGGTCGGTATTGGGGTTGCTACAGATAAATAATACAATTAATACATTGTCATATTAAAATTAATGTTGAAAAAACAACTCACTTATCAGGCTCGAGTTTTGAGTTTCCTACACATGAAAATATTTTTCCTTAACTTTACCCATGCACTATTTTGTTGAAACAATCTTATTAGAAATAGAAGTAATGAAGGTGAACTTAGGTACAAGAAATCATGCAGCAGAGAAATAAGAATGGAACGTTAAAAAAATCAAGTCATTATAACAGTTCATTCAAGTGATAGATGAGGGACAAAAAGATTTTTATTTCCACAAATCGTGACTGAATGTTAGAATTGAAATCTGCAAACTACATGCGTTTTAACGAAACTTTTAGCGCTCTTCAGTGGTCGAAGTTTATTGTATTTATATAATACTAGCTTTTGCCCGCGGTTTCACCCGCGTAAATTTACAACGGTAACATGTCCTTCTCCAAATTTCAAACTACATGTATGCAAAATTTCAAGAAAATTTAGTACATAGAGCGTGAAGAGGTAACATACTTTCGCATTTGTAATATTCTTAGGATATTGCATTTCATTTCCAACTGTCAAGTCACTCACTGCGAATCGACTCGATAGTGAGAAGTGAAATCCGAATCCATACCTCGCCCTCAGTTTCTATTTTGACCATTGTGCTAACGTTATGTTACCACTGTGTCATAAGTTCAGTATTAGTTTTGATGGAAAGGTAACAATTTTATAACTATGAGACTTGATGACTATGAGACATAAAATGGAACTGTTATTCTTGACTTATTTAATAGGAGGGTTAGGATATAACCATAGATAATATCAATATTAAATTGTTTAAAATAATGTTTATCATTTACAAGTAAAAATAAAAAGATTTTAGAATCTGTACCTATATTAATTAGCGAATAATTTCGCACGAAATTTCTTGGCGATCACCTAGTTCTTAATATTCCATATTAAGAACTAGGTGATCGCCAAGAGGTTTGTTTGTCTAAACGCCATGCCCCATTGCTCAGTGGTGCTCCGTTGCGACGACGCAGCAAGTTGTATCTCTGTTGTGCTTCGCTGTTTTTTATAGGTTTTGACACTGACGTGCGTTTTTGCGTTGTTCTGCGTGATGCGTCGAGATGGACGTGACGGAGCGCAACGTATCAATGAGGCATGGCTCTAATACATAATTAATATAGTCTATGGTTATGTAGCGTAAAACATTTTTTGTCCATTTTACGCCACCTTTGTGACTGCAATATTTTTATTAAATTCTATGGGAAAATGTTAATAAATTGCACAATACAGTGCTTAAACCAAATAAAAGAAGTAATAAGATCACGCGAAATAGACAAAGACATAAAAATTCATAAAAAAAAAAAAATCATCCCGCTATACGCCGCTGTAGTAAAATCCATATGTTTTAAGATGGCTCTGAACTCAATGAGCTTTATGGTTGCACATAGCAATGTGCCGCCCTGAAATTGTCTGTTGTTCTTGGAAATTTCGTTTCTTGAGAATTCTGATTGAAATTAATAAATTAATCAAACGAAATGGAAACAGAAGTTTTCTTAGTCTACGAGCAGCGCTACAACGGGATACTTTTTTATGAATACCAAGGTAAAACAATAAAATAGTGTGTTAGTACAGAAAGTTGCAAGCATTACTTGTGCATGATCACATGGGGGGCCGACCGCCTCTCGCCGCCTGCTGTTGCTAGAATCACATCGCTACTGAGCATGCTTGCTCAACGCTATTGAGTGCGCTCAATGCTGAGCATTGCTCTATGAAGCTCAGGGTTGCTTTTTTTGAGAAGTTTGTGAAAAGCTTTACTCCTCGTTCGTACGGGCGTTATCAACGCGCGTTGGTAAGTCCACACGCTCGCGCCACCACATTTTTATCAAACTTATTTATTAGCGAAACTAAAATAATAATTATATAGACTATGCTAGAGGTTATAGGATTTTGTTAGAAAGTATTATAATATTCTATTGGACAATGTTGCCTTAGTTTACAAAACAGGAAAGGGTGGCCACCAAAATCCGTGAAGTAAATTGTAACTACACTGTATTATGGAAAACTATTATATATTTTCTAATAAAATATTTATCTAATGTGGCTGAATTTGTATAGATTTCTTTTTAGTTTTGCGAGTAAATAAAAGAAATTTGTAAAAATGTGATGGCGACGCAATATGCGATTTAGTGCCCTCTTAAAGATGCGTTGGAATAGAACACAAAGGATCAATAAATTCATATCGTAATTTAATTAGTGTTTATCGTATTTTGACCGCTGTGCGTTCTACGGTAGTTTGAATGTCTGATGTCACTTGTGTCGAAAGAGTTAATAAAACGCCAAAGCCTGAAACTTTATACGCCCGTGCGAACGACCGGCTAAGCGTGCTTCAGAAAAACAAAATGGGTTTTAATTTATAAATAAGAATATTAAAGACAAAGTTGATAACTGTCTAGTTACATGTTATACTTTAACGGTGCTAACTTAAGGTTCATATTTCTAGGATGAGCAAGATAAGATTAGACAGAAGATTAAGCGATTGAGCAAGCATGAGGTGTGAGGGGGTGAATTTCACGAGCGTTTGAACGCGGCGTGTAGCGTTTCATTAGTGTCCGACATTTTTTTAAAATAAAGAATCATTTTTTCAAAATTAACATTTAAAAATTAACATTGTACCATTACTTTACTTATTTATGAAATAGGATAAATAAATTGATTACGAATGTATGGTACAATTGAAACACTAATGAGAGTCCGTGGCGGAGTTCAAAACGCCTGTGAAATTCACCCGAGGGTAAAAAGGTGAGGTTCGATGAAGATATAGACAAGTGCAGAAAAATTATGATGGCGTCGGCTAAAACTCAAGAAACCAGCATTTATTAAAATAAACTTCTAAAATCTTATTCATAGAAAAGTTAGACCTACTTTAAGTTTAAATATGTTTTGTCCCTATCGCACTACACAATTTTACTCAATTAGGTTTTAACTTTTTTATGAATTTAAATGCAAAATGACAGCTAAAGTTAAAAACTCGCTACACACTTACACCTATCCTCATCATTCTCGTTGTAAAATGTGTATAGAACATTTTAAACTTCATACATAATTTTGTATGTCTATTTTCATGATTTGATTTCATGCTTTGGAGTGAGAAAAATATAGGATGTTCCGTAATTCCCACGGGTTCGAGACGTCTATGCTTGTTCGGTGCTCCTTCATCTTTTGGAAATAACTAACTTGTACACAATAAACATTTTAAGGCTAGCATGAAAAATTTCTAAAATATGTCTTCGTAATAAAATCAGTGATAGGTTATCACGGTAAAAGTTGATCAAGGCAAACGACTATATGAACTTGAGATTCTTCTCATAGGCTTAGCAACCTGTAATTATATAATCTCAATTCCACCTATAGCTACAACCCTGTCTACACCGCAAGGGAAGAAGACGTGATACTGCATCTGACATAAGATAATACGTCATTATGTATCAAATAAGGACAAGCAATGTTACCTGCTGCAGCAGATGGCGGAGCCCCGGGTTGGAGGGGAGGAGGGGCCGCATGATGCGGGGGGCGTGGCCCCCCCCAGCGCCCCTCAACTGTTGGATCTGTTGCTGCAACTGCACAAAAACACATCGACATTTAAAAAGCTATCCCTTATGCCTACTTAGGATCTTTTCCACTAATTCTGATGAATTATCAAAATATTATCTAGCATCGAGCAGACGACCTCGGTGGCGAAGTGGTAAAGTGCTTCCCTCTGAACCGAGAGGTCCCGGGTTCGATCCCCGGTCGGGTCATGATGGAAAATGATCTTTTTCTGATTGGCCCGGGTCTTGGATGTTTATCTATATATGTATTTGTTATAAAATATAGTATCGTTGAGTTAGTATCCCGTAACACAAGTCTCGAACTTACTTTGGGGCTAGCTCAATCTGTGTGATTTGTCCTAATATATTATTTATTTATTTATTTATTTATTATTATTATCTAGCATATAAACTAACCTCTAGATAACTATTTTTTTCATAGCACTTAGCGGACACTCGACGAGACAAATTTGATTCTGGACTTGTTTCACCACTTTCTGATATATCATATTGTAATCTGACAGATAACTAATTCCTAGATACATCTGCCCTATGTGATTGGCCAGTTACCCCTATTCAAAACTTGTGAAACATACAATTTTTTTAAGCTATATGTTCGATGTGTCACATATTTATCGGGACTTGTCGATGTGTGTGTGTGTTTGTCAAATCAAATCATTTAATCAAAAATTAGACAGACCTTCACAGGCATGTTTTCACGGCAAATTTTATATTATGTAATGATTTCTCACAAGCTACAGACTACTGGCATTTCGGAACGACTACTGCTGAGAAGAAATGCCGAAAGAAACTCATTTGAACAGTGTTGGTCCCTATCATGCCAGAAAGGCCTATTATTGTTTCTTACATATTTTTTTTCTAATACTATAACGAAGTACATAGTCACAAATTGTAAATGTATATATATATGAATTGTATACTATTATTACAAAGTGGTAAGCGTTTGTGAGTTTGTATTTATGAGGCGGGTAATCTCCGAAACTACCGAACCGATTTCAAAAATTCCTTCACCATTACAAAGGTACTTTATCCAAGATTGCTACAGGCTATATTTCATCTCAAAGTTCCCACGGGAGCGAAGCCCCGGGCAACATCTAGTGTGTAGTGTATGTGTAAATGTGTGTTCATACCTCGAGCTGTTTGTAATGTTGTTCTTGTTGCTGAGCCGCGTGTAAATGTGACATGATGTCCCGCTGGCTCTTATACTGTTGTTGGTGTGCCGCCTCTAGAGTTTGCTGTAAATGTTGTATCTTCTCCAGGTTTTGTTGTCGTGCGACTTCCAAGCCGTCGAGCTGAGTCCCGGGCCGCGAGAGCCCGGGCACCTGCTGGACCTGCCCGCCCATACCACCGCTTACCATCATGCCCTGGGTGATTATTTTGTATTATTATATCTAAATCATTTAGGCAATCGAACACTTGTTCGAATTTTCAAAAAAAGGTTATGTAACGATTTTGTTGAAATGTACAATGTTTTATTTATTTTAACCAAACACTTTCGAAAGAATCGAGTTTTCTTTCGAAAACGGTTATATAACGGTTTTATTGATACAATGTTTTCTTTAGTTATTCAAGTAAACATAACAAATTGTAGTATAAACAGTAGTACGTTTCAGTAAATTCTAAGGTTATGAGCTACACTACAATTAAAAAAACGGTGTACATAGACAGTTCAGACAAAATGCAAACATATGTATATATAATTTTGCTTCTCTCTTCTTTGTTTGGGTTTATAATCTAAACAAAGAAGAGAAAAGCAAAATTTAAAGGAAATATTGTACTAGACATACGTGTTATCTCAATAAAATACAAAATAAATTAAACAAATCACAGAGTCAGTTCATGCCTAATTACATGCAGTATTACATTAATTGTGCCAATTAAATAAATAAATAAATGAATGAACGAATATTAGAACAAATCACACAGATTGAGCTAGCCCCAAAGTAAGTTCGAGACTTGTGTTATGGGATACTAGCTCAACTATACTATATTTTATAACAAATACATATATAGATAAACATCCAAGACCCGGGCCAATCAGAAAAAGATCATTTTCCATCATGACCCGACCGGGGATCGAACCCGGAACCTCTCGGTTCAGTGGCAAGAACTTTACCACTGCGCCACCGAGGTCGTCGTAATACACAATTAATGTGCCACATGCACTAATTTAAGACAAAATTCGTTATTTCGAGGTACAATTGATTGATTGACTGAGTGTATATATGTCTATTTATTACGATTTCTGATATCGTTGGAAAGCGTAGACACGTGTTGAGGTATACGGAGCTGAATTTAATAATGAATAATATTGTATTGAATTTTCTTTATTTGACATAAGCCAACATTGCCTGAAATTATTCGCCGGTTATCTTTAATTTCTATGTCACCAGACGCGAACGAGTCGCATCTTTGTTAGGCAGAGAGATAGCGCTGTAACAGTATCGTAAAGGTCTTGAGCTCCAAAATGGATAGCGCGGTTATTATTATTTAATTTATCTGGGGCTAGACGACGATTCTAATAACTGGGTGATATTAAGGCAGGTGTATAAATAGGTGTATAAATAATATATCAATAATAATAAATAAACCTGTGGATGTTGTAGTTGCGACGCGGGGCCGGCCATCTGCCCCAGGCCTGGGCCCATGCTGGAGGACCCCATGTTGCCCAGCCCACCGGTGGACATGCCCGGCGTGGGCATCGAACCTGGGACCATTGACCAAGCACTTATTATATTGAGGTAGCTGATACTTAGGGTACTTTCAATACCGAAAGCATATTCGTTGGACTCTTAAAAAAAATAAATGTATAGCTGTGACAAAGTATACTGTGACTATGCAACTATATTTGCACACCACTCATGTTGAGCCGTAAGTGTTTTAAGATTTTATGTATCAATTTACACGTGTTTTTACACAAAAAAATATCTTTTTACAAGTTTTTGTTCAGTTTCACCTGTCCCGTTGTCAGTCTGCAATCAAATCTCGCAAGTTACATTTACATAGATAGATAATTCGTTTATTTGATTTGCCACAGACACCAAAGAAACAACAGACTATAATAAAAACATAAAATTAAACAAATCTGTGTGCTGCAGCAAGACAAAAAGGCCACAACACAGCGAAACTTTCTGCACCTTAGTACAGAAACACTGATTTTCAGTTATTTTATTGCCAACAACAAGTGAAAAGTAACTATGTCTTAAACTAATAACCTATATTGAAATTGTATTTTTACAAACATAGATCGTAAGTTAAAATTTCATCTCTCTTCGTTACTTTATAATAAAACGAATTACCCGCCATGGTGGAAGTGGGCATGGCTGAGCTGACTGCCGGCTGCTGTTTGTTGATGATCTGACTGATCTTTTGCTGTTGAATCACCTGAGAACAACATTGCTCTGTAGCTCTCTTTCCCTCTTTCATACTTCTTAATCATCACCATTATCACGTCGAGTGTGATATTGCTAACACTGGTGTCAGATTTTATACAAGTCGCCTAAAGGCTTGACTTACGACTACTTACCGCCATCTAGTGGCAGGTAGTCGCGTACACACTAGTGAACTAAACTGTCCGCCAGTGTGCAGGTTTCCTCGCGATGTTTTCCTTCACCGGAAGCAAGTGGTGGTCTATTAAAACTACTATATATGAGTCAGGTTGGTATACAGACTCATATGGCACGAGTAGGATACGAACCTGAGACCTTTCGATCCACAGGCGTCTTAACGATTATACCACCACCGGTTCTCACATTTCTTAATCATATCATAGTGTGAAATAAAGTAGCTTCCCGTTGTCTATCTGCGTCTGCCCTGTGCCCCAGCAGTGGGTTTAAATGGATGATTAGTAGCTGCTGTAGTAGTTTTAAGACTATATTTATTATCTTTATTATGAATTTTAATAGCTTTGTAATAAAGTTGACATTGCTCTGACAATATTAAAAGATTATAATTTCTGATGAATAACAAACTAGACCTTAACGACTACGATATAAAGACGTATTTGAATTTTAATTGTTTGAGAATAAAGTTGAATTTTCTCTGGCAATATTAAAAAAAATGATAATTATCTGATGTATAACAAACTAAACCTTAACGCTACGACATAAAGACGCATTTACCTTGCGCAGTCTATCGACGAATGTGGCCTGATTGTTGGGTATAAAGCCAAGATATGCCTTTTTGTCGGGAGTATAGAGGAGTATCAACACTTTGATGTCACATTGCGGGGGCGAAGTGTTCGGTGAGAAGTGGACGCAACCAGCCTTGAAACACAAAAAATAATAATACAAAAATACCATTTTTGACCCAAGCTTTTATTTTCGACAAAGAGACATTGTTGCATTCAACGCGTGTCAAAAAATGTTCATCATCATGTTCTTGCAGTTGAAGAGTCTCCTCGTCGGTAGCCGACCCTGGGTGCACCGTCAGGTCATGCTTATCATAATAACATATTGTCCTCAAAAATACATATATAGCTCGGTTACAATGGGTTAAAGATACATGTTTCACAATTGAGTAACAAGATTCCACTTACGCATACATACATTGCAAGTTAAATAAAGGCTTGTAAAAATTTTATTAAATTTTTTGTAAAAATATTACAAATAAGTGTACCACAGTATATTGAAAATTCATATCCCTAAAACTATAAAAACAAAGCCAATAAAATACTTCACAATTTATTACGGCATTTATTTCTTAGCACTGAAAATTTACGTAAATAGGATAAGAATTGAAATAAGGATCGATAACATTTAATCCATAAGAAGAAAAGACAGAAATATTGTAGGTGAATAAGCAGTGCAATGGAAATCAGTGAAAGATACATTTATTATTTAAGTAGTGAAGCATAATTTCATTAGTGAAAGAAAATTTAAATAGTGAAAAATAATTTAATTGGTGAAATTAATTAGATTAGTGAAAAATATTTTTATTAGTGAAAAGTAATTCGATTAGTGAAAAAGAATTAGGTTAGTGAAAAATAACGTAATTAGTGAAAATCAATTTTCTTAGTGAAAATCAATTTTATTAATGAAAAGTAATGTTCGAATACTCACAAAACCATTGACCATGACCTTAGTGAGGGCGTCAAGGGCCTCGCTGGGCTGAAGATGGAACAGCACAGACTTGCTATCTTTAAGGTACTCCCCTCCGATGTTGCTGATCAGCTGTTTGGGCATCAGCTGCATCAGCAGCTTGTTCGGCCACGTCACCACTTTCAGTTCGGGTTCAACGTCCTTTGACCCCGCTGACACCTACAAGTTATTTTATTCTAAACTAGCTGATACCCGCGGCTTCGCCCGCTTCTCCATACTTCAAACTACATGTATGCAAAATTTCAAGATCGGTTGAGTAGATAGAGCATGAAGAGGTAACAAACAAACTTACTTTCGCATTTATAATATTATAGTTAGGATTGAAATCTGTACCCCCTTCGATAAGTAAGTAGTTAAGTCATGTCCGATGCCTTTAGGCGACTTAAACAAAATCTGACACCGGTGTTAGCGATCAACACACTCGAAAAGAGACGAAGCTGAGAACAATTTTCTCACATTCTTTAGCCGAAAAAATATATATCTATGACCTGACAAGGCAGATGCCTGACAGTCTTCTGCTGGTCGCCGGGGCCCTTGCCCTTCTCCATCCACTCTATGATGCCGTTCCAGATGATGCTGCGCTGCGCCCCGGCGGCGGCCGCGCCCGGCGCGCCGGCGCCCGCGGCCGACAGCATACTGGGCATGCGCTGCGGGCAGGAACCTTACAATTTCATTATATGAAAAAAAAATATATAATATTCTAACGGCTTCGCTCGGGAAAACCCGTAATATAAAAAACATTTGTTTCATCTGTCTCTGTGCTAAATTTCACCATAAACGGTACTTCATCATTATTGCCTGCGTCGTCTTCGCTCTGGTAAAACCATAATAAAAAAAGGAGCCTATGTTGCTCCAGAGAGTTTCGTATATCTCTGTTCCAAATTTCATCAAAATCTGCTCAGTAGTTTTTTGAATTTATTAATCACAAACAAAAATACATATCTTTTCTCTATATAACATTAGAATGGATGGATAAGAAAGAAAGTATAATATTACGAAACACAAAAGTATAATATTACAAGTCTGACGATTATGTGGATGACAATAATGTTTGGCCCAAACATGGTGCAGTATCCTCATAACATATGTAATTGGTTTATGATATTATTACGTACGTGTTGTACATTTAGCTTTTTTTTATAAATATATGTATATTTTGTGTGACAATTTTAAATAATTTTATTGGAAATTCAACTTTTATTTTATTTATTCATTCAAATTTTGACATTTTTAATAATGATGTAAATTCGTCCTCCTAATTTTTAATATATGTATAAGACCTATATTTGTTAATTGACGTCCTTGGAGAAAAGGCTGCGGTGAAGTTTGTTGCGCCGCTTCTTCTTCACCTGCGCTTTGGAAGCCGGCAGTAGACTTAGTTTAAGTAATTTTTGACGTCAATAAGTGATGTATATCATCCTAAATTGAATAAAGAATTTTGAATTTGAATTTAAAATTCACGCATAACGCATTTCTTAGCAATATTGATGAAGTCGTTTGTTATTGTCTCCTCCATTTCACACGCTATAACGGATCTATTACGAGGGCTGCTATTTATGTATCCGGAATAACAAAATTAAACAAACATATATTATTACATATGGTTTTATTGTTTCTCGAAGTATTCTCCGCGATGATCTATGCACTTCTGCATACGATGAAACCAATTTTCAAAGCACTTTTTCCATTCTGATTGAGGTATGTCCAAAACGTGTGTTTTGAACGCATCAACGGCCTCTTCGCGGCTCGAAAAACGTTGACCACGTAATTTATTTTTAATGTTTGGAAATAAATAAAAATCATTGGGTGCCAGGTCGGGGCTGTACGGCGGATGACCCGTCAATTCAATCTTTTGACCCTCCAAAAAATTATTTGTTTCAGCCGACTTGTGGCAGCTAGCATTGTCGTGATGAAGTATGATTCTGCGATGTGGGTTGTTCTTTCGTATTTTTTCAAAGACTTCTGGCAAACAAATGGTGGTGTACCATTCAGAATTAACCGTCCTACTATTCTCTAGTGGCACTGTAGCTACATATCCGTTGATACCAAAAAAACAAGCGACCATTTGCTTTAAAGTGCTTCTCGCACGAACAACTTTTGTTGGATTCGGTTCATCTTGAAAGACCCACACCGTTGACTGCTGTTTAGTTTCAGGGTCATAAGCATAGATCCAGGTTTCGTCACCTGTGTAGATATTATAAACAGCTTTTGACGTGCCACGGTTGTATTTTTTTATCATTTTCTTACACCAGTCGACACGAGCCTGTTTTTGATCTACGCTCAAGTTGTGCGGAATCCAACGCGAACAATTTTTTTTAACAATTAAATGTTCGTGTAATATCGCATCTATACTCGTCATACTAATGCCCAGAGACGCCTCTATCTCGCGGTATGTAACATGACGATCTTGCATTACTAATTGTCGCACAGCATCAATATTTTGTTGTACCACTACCGATTTAGGACGACCCTCCTTAATTTCATCCGTGAGCATAGACCGTCCACGTTGAAATTCCTTAAACCAATAATACACAGTGGTTTTCGATGGTGCTTCATCTCCAAAAGTTAAAATCAGTTGTTCGATGCACTGTTTTTGAGTTAATCCACGCCGAAAATCATAATAAATCATCGCGCGAAAATGTTCACGAGTTAAATCCATGGCAATGAAGACAAGCTATTTTCAAAATTGGCGCCAATTGAAAAAAACAAATGACAGAGACATGAAAAATATTTATTCTCTAGCCGAAGAGTTCTATTTTCAAATGTTGTAATTACTTTTTAAATATTCTAGAATTATTGGCCAGTTCCGGATACATAAATAGCAGCCCTCGTATCTTCGAGTATAATACATAAATGTATCTAGTGTAATGTTCTTCGATACATTTCTTTCCTCTTGTCGTCCTGTTGTCCAAGTTTAAAATAAAATTATTTATTTTGAAATTAGACTTTCACAGGCACCATTTCACTTCAAATTTTATATTATATAGTAATTTCTCAAAGAGCTACACACACAAACTACTTTCTCAAAAAGCTTCAAATTTGATTTAGAGTAAGCTTGTAATAATAACTCGCTGTAATAAGATAAATAAATAAATATAAAAAAAAAACAGTATTTAGAAATTACCTGCGCTGTGGGAGGTGGCGGATACGAAGGCTGAGCGAGTTGCGTCAACAAAGCTGAGTTACTGCTGTATAGCGGCTGTCGCTGCGGCGCCGGCCAACCTGGCCTTACTTGGCCCACCTGGCCCACTTGGCCCACTTGACCCACTTGGCCCACCTAGATTATGCAAACGTAACGTGTTAAATCTTATCAAAAATGGGAAGGAGTTACTACTGGCGATACTACACTAGTTAGACTAGATGAATTTGCCCGACTTGGCCCATCTACGGTGATTTTGGGGGCCTAAGTTAAATTGTTTTGACTACACCATCGATGGAGTCTAGAGTAGAGTTCGTTTTTTGAACTATATTTGTCCGCGTTAATTTCCCACGGCAAAGGTACCCTATGTCCTTCTCCATACTTCACACTACTTGTATGCAAAATTTCAAGAAGATTGGTTGAGTAGATAGCGCGTGAAGAGGTAACAAACAAACAAACTTACTTTCGCATTTATAATAATAGTTAGGATAAAACACAAAGATACAAAAGCAAACAAAAGCACTAGCAACGGCGTACTTATCCCATGGAGGGATCTCTTCCAGTCAACCGGCAGGAAAGGACATAGTTTAGTTTTAGTAAGAAAGACATTTGTTATTAAAACTTATCAAAAATAGCAAGTAACATGTGTTGCTGCTATCGATGTTAAATTAGTCGGCTTAGACGAACATGCCCCCTTGATCCAACTTGGCCCACTACAGTAAAATTTTGGTAGCTATATAGCATTGAAGGTATTGTCGACGTGGAAACAGGGCAATACAGTTCGTTGCGACTGCTGTCTATAGAGTTTAAGCTTAAACGTTCTACCAAAATTAAATAGCGACAATAATTTATTAAACATTTTGTGGGCGGGACCGAAGTAAATTATTACAAAATTACGATTTCAATGACGCAAAAGTAGCTCGACATAGATTTTATAAATTATTTCAAGTGCAATATTTCAATAGTTTATATGTTAACACTTAATCACTTTATGATTCCACGTTTATTTAATAATAAATACCTGTCCAATTTGTCCCACTTGTCCCACTTGTCCGACCTGGCCCACTTGTCCCACCTGGCCCACTTGGCCCGGTTGCCTTGGAAACAATGGCGCTGGAGGACGGACGCCTGTCTGGCGATTTTGTCTGAAATCACATGTAAAATACGTTCGTATGTAATGTTCGTAAAATATCATTTTAGAAAGTAATCAACGATTGATAAACAAGTAACAGTATAATAAATATAATTATTTATTGTATTTATTACTAACAATTGACGATCTCGGTGGCGCTTGTGGTAAAGTTCTTGCCACTGAACCGAGAGGTCCCGGGTTCGATCTCCGGTCGGGTCATGATGGAAAATATCTTTTTCTGATTGGCCCGGGTCTTGGATGTTTATCTATATGTGTATTTGTTATAAAATATAGTATCGTTGAGTTAGTATCCCATAACACAAGTCTCGAACTTACTTTGGGGCTAGCTCAATCTGTGTGATTTGTCCTAAATATATTTATATTTGATTACCATTACAGGTTAACACCTAATGTAATAGTGTAGACTTATCAAATCAAATATATTAATTTGTAAATACATGTATGCATGTTAAAAAAGGAACATTTAAAAGTGCTCTGTACTCTGCCACAGCGGCGTACAAATATATATAAAAAAATACAATAACAGGTCAAAAATTAAAGTTCAGTTATACTCGTAAATCACATTAGAGCTTGTCCTTTAAAAAATCATCCAGTTTGTAATAGCATTTATCTACAAGTAGCTTGTGAAGGTTCTTCTTATATAATTCTAAACTGACTGATTTCAAAGAGATAGGTAACTTATATTATAGGTGCTCTTCCGAATATGCTTTTGTTGTGAGGTAAGTAGAAAAAAAAGCCGGCATTACAACAATTGTTTTTTCCTAATTAGCACGTAATTATAAAAAAAAAAAACAAAAACAAACATTATTTCAAGTAAAAGTTTTCTATTCCCGCCTTTTTTCATTAAAAAGAACCAAGTAAAGAACTTTTTAATTTTTTTTTTCAAGAACGAAATTGAGCTTCGCCGTTCGATATTTAAAATTGATGAATATTATATTCATACGAAAACAAGGCTGAATAGCGAAGCCACCTCTTTGGTCATTGGGCTGAAGCCATGATGTCTATTGCCAGTATGATGGTTAGATGTACGAGAACTTTTTGTAAGAGTGAAGTGTTATTTTTTAATTATTTACCGCCCAAGGGCTTTTCTAACTACATTATTACCCTAGAGCGCTTACTGGTCACCTACAAGCCTCGTTTGGGGATAATAAGGACTTACTTACCGAATATAAAACATGTAAAGTTGTTTTATATACTTATACATACTAATATTATAAATACTAATGTCTGTCTGTTCCTGAAATTTGGTATGTATGTAGTTAAAGAACTGTTAACATTATTAAATATGTTATACTCACCCGTAGACGTCTGCCTGTATGTCGGGCGCCGGCGGCGGCGCGGGGCTGGGCGCGCGCTCCGCCAAGCTGAACCCGCGCAGCAGCACCACGTGGCGGGGGTCCTGCTCCACCAATGGGGTAGTTACACACATCTATACTATTATTATAAAGAGGTAAGGGTTTGTGAGTTTGTATGTTTGAGATACAAACAAGCCGATACCGGATTTACCGATTTGAAAAATTATTAGAAAGGTATATTATCCAAAATTGCTATATTAGTAAGTGAGTCTAATGTTGCAAGTCAAATTTGACCCATTTACCAAAGTCCGATTGATCTGAAATTTGCCTTGAATACACCTTCAGTTTGAATGACACTGAATCGACTTCCAACTAAGGAACTCCTCACCGGTTTACTGCACGTATATGATTATTTATACGTGTTGAATACAACAGTAGAATATAGGAATAGAAAAGAGATGTCACCTTGGCATAGTTCCGCTGCTGTTGTGAGTGTAAGTCTCCACCGGCGTGTTCGTATAAGGCAGGAAGCGCTGGGATGCGCCTGGAAGCAGCGATGGACAACTGAGCGCCTCGGTCGCTGATGAGGCGAGCGGCTTGCTCCGGTGTCGACGGTGCACCTGAATAGGGTACATGACGAATTTTTCTTTTCATGTCTTTTACTACGACTATTATTCATTACATTAATAGAAACACTAAAATAAAAAAAACTGTGAAAATGGCAATGCTTCCTACGTGTCTCCCATTAATGTCACCCCACCACAGCTACTGTGTTGGCTATAAAATGAACGTGCGAGCGTTGTAATAACTCAGTATTAGCTCTACCGCCGCGCGGTGCGGTCGTGTTCCTTTGTTATTATAAGTGATGGAATGGGTGTAATGTACATGGTGTTGATTCAATGTTATTTTTCTGTGATTATGATTATCCTTACATATTATAAAACAAAGTCCACTGCCGCGTCTGTCTGTCGGTTCACAATAAACTCAAAAACTACTACTCCATGGATTTTCGTGGTGAACTATAAACAAGTGAAGTGTCTGTGTGCAAAGTGAAAATTTGTTTATTTTCTGTGTGCAAAGTGAAAATTTGTTTATTTATTTAGCTTAATACAATGGTATCAACATGTATACATATTGGTGTTACATACTAAATACATTGTGGTGTTAATTCATTTAGTGTTTCTCTGTGACTATATGTATGTATATGAAGTGGCAATGTGCTCGGTGAGTTACTTTATTGCTTATTACTGTCTTATTTTTTCCACAATTTCCCGCAGTCACCCTCGTGACACAATCATCCACCTCGTTTTTGGGATCTACTTTCATGATGTTACTACCTATCCTAGATTGGTCAGTCATACAAATATTCAGTTGAAACACTTACCGGGCGGCACCAGACCGCCAGCGTAGGCGGAGTACGGTGGTGAACTACATAGCAGAAGAATGTGTAACGGTATATCTGTCCTGCCGAGCTCGTCGCAACATAACAACGCTGTGGCTAGGGCCTCTGTTACGCATGCGCGGCTCTCTGCATGCCCTCCTATGTATCTGGAAATATTGGTTAGAATAGAATCATTTATTCATGTTATTAGATTAATTCACGTTTTTATTGATGAAATAAGGTGCTGTTAAAAGGGAAAACATGTGTTAAAGTTATATTCTACCTATGTACCAAATTTCATATCAATCGGTCAAGTAATTTTGCTTGAAAGAGTAACAAATATACACACACACTTACAACCTTACAAACTTTCCATTTCTTAGGAGGATAATATAAATCTGTAATATGTGTTTCGCCCAGTCTTCATAGCCCATAAGTCAATCCAAGTGACCAGAAGCAACTGAGCCTTGATGCCTCATCAAAATATTGATTTAAAAATGCTGCAGTAATCACTTCCCATTAGGTTTCTGCATGCCTATTTGGCAGTATATAAAAAATACTTACTGAATTTTCTCCACAGCCTCTAACACATGTTGTGGTGTAGTAAATGGACCAAATGTTAAAACAGGGAGACCGGGGAAACAGTCGGCAGCTCGATATGCAACTACACAGTACACGGAGCCACTGCCTCCACCTTCTTCTAGAGCACCACCATGGAAATATCTAAACAATATATAAATTTTATTAATTTTTATTTGTCAATAACATAGGGGTGTACTTAAAGGATGTATTAAAAAACACAAATTGATAACAAAAATGCAAGTTTATTGAAAGGAACTCAATACAAGACTAATTAAATATTATGCAATCACTTTGCAACAGCAGTCACAGAGCATGTAGGGCATGCTAACTTATGGCTTAAAAAATGTACTTATTTCCTTATTGCACTGAGTAATGAATGAACTTAGTAATTTTGTGATGTTTCAAATTTTAGATTTCATGATATACATTGTGTTAATACTTTTTCTGATTAGTAGATTGATTGGTAAATCTTGTAAATGTTTAAAAACTGCCTAACAGCCTTTCAGTTATATAAAGGACAAATAGGCAGTCAATTTGGAATTACAGCCAGTCAAAATGTACAGGGAGAACATTAATGAATCTTAAGATATAAACTGAAGATAATAGTTATGAAAATAGTAATATAATGTAACATTTTACGTACTCTAGAGTTGGAACTAAATAATTTGTTGTAAGTTCGCTTATGTAGGCTCCATTTGCTGCGGTCGCTTCTACAACGAAAACCACTCCAGCTTGCGTTGGAGACTCTGGTGCATTAACTACCATATCGCTATCTTAAATTAAAACATTGGCATAAGGATTTCTTAAATAATTAGATAATAGTAAATAGATTTCAAGACTCCTTTGCTGTTGCGTGTTGTGTTGTTACTTTTTTGGCGTTTTGACAAATTAATTACACTTATTTGACTTTGACAGATGGGAGGAATAAAATGACATTAGCAGCGTTTAGTTTGCTGGTTTGCTTCATTACCTATTCATTTTTATCCATAATGCTTTGGTTCTATCAGGAAAAAGTTTATGACACCTATGAACCACTGATTTAGTAAGTACGGAAATGGGTGTTCCACGGGATAACCAGACAAGCCACCATCTGATTTTGACAGCACTTGATGTCTTTTCCCCTCTCGCCCTGTACCCACCCCCTGTACAAGATCTCTCTCTGTACTACTGAAATGTCCAAGTGCCATAACCTTATCAACAGTTTATCATTTTGATAAAAAAATATTGTAATAGTACGTATTAATTTCATATATTGGTATTGTAACACAAATAATTACGTTCTAGATTTTTTTTTCGGAACAGCTGTATTGCTAGAATGGAAGTGTCTTTGCGAGGTGTAAGATTATTCAACCGGCTTCTCAGAAGACCTGTCTGTATTGCTACATATAAAAGTACAAATATAGTGGCAAAAGAGAATGTCAACAGCGAATTGGTCAACAAACTCAACCAAGATATAAAATCTGGTAAATTTATCTTTTTGCATGAAAGTATTCATTTCAATCATTTTGTGCGAATTACCGGTAATATAATTATCATCTATGCTACAAAATATCTTTTATCAACCCACTCAAACCACAGGTTATACAAGGTGTTTGGCCAATGGTATATAAAGCCGAAAATTGTAGATAGAGTATCATATCCACAATGTCAGAAAAATATTTCCATGTGGAAAAAACGTCACAATAGGAAGTTAATTAAGATTAAAATCTTTATACTCAGTACCAGGATTTGGCAAATTATGATGATGAAAATTCAAAACATAGCTTTTATGCCTTTTTGATCTTTGAGTCTATGAGAGGGCGATATTAACTTTTTAATTATGAAATACATGCATGATCGCTTTTACGGAACTGTGTCTATTGAAAACTTAAGTAAAACCAATAATAAGAAATTTTATTCAACTTTTCAAATTATTACAAAGTAAACAATTTAGGTACAATTTTGGTAATATCTCTTCTATTTTTGCCCTCAGGTCATTAACTTGGTTTAGCTGTGTGACAGACAATGGACCTTTGCATTTATGATATAAAATCTTTTTGAACTGGTTTTAGGTGGTGTAGTACCAGTGTTCCGGCGAGCCCTATTATTTCCTACACGAGTGGCATTGCAAGATGAGTTTGGTATTTACACTTATGCTGGCCTGTACCAAGCCGCCAACTTGCTTAGCAACGAGATTTCCACTCTACTTAGTGAGTTTTCATTAATTTCCATAATACCAATCATACATTAACACGATGCAATTTGCCAAACTTTGGATTTGGTATACATTCTGGTTGGTTACATTTAAATGTAACAAACTTAAACAGAATCGATTTTCTTGCTTTCAGTTGGTGAGACAGAGAAGACCATTACCTACCTGTGCAGTAACGATGCGTCACATGTCATAGTGCAATGGGCTATCTGGATGTCTGGGAATATAGGTGAGCTTAACTTAAAATTTGCAGTGTTTTATTTAAACAATTCTTTGCTCTAGACACCTCGCAATTTCAGCGAGAATAAATTCAAAATTCAAATCATTGATTCATGTCGATTTTTATATTAAATAGTAATTTTTCACAAGCTAAAAACTACTGGCTTGTTACTGAATAGATTACCTTTCTATTTAGTTCTGTAGAAAAAGTAATTTGTTTTGCCCAAACTGTAAAATGTTTATTGTCAACAATGGCAACCTCATAAGCACACTCCATTTTATTTAGTTTAGTGTACCTTTGCACCTCTCCAGAATATATATTTGATTTATCTTACATCATCATGGTCATGCATGGGTCATGTTTTGACTCCCGACCTCAAGGACAATGAAAATATTGAGAGGGAACAGAGAGCGTCGTCAGTGAGAGCGAACATACTGGCTCGCATGTTTGCGCGTTGTTCGCGGGAAGTTAAATTACACTGTTTAGAGCCTTCTGCACATCTTTCTATATGTGCACCCTGTGGGCTAACTATACTCAGAAAGCTTACGACGCTCTCTGAGTCTAGTATAAAAACGCATTTAGGGTGCTGCTGCGGCTGCCACGCTTTTGTAGTGCATCAGGGATGCTTGCCGAAGCAGGTGTAGACTGCTTTTATGCAACAATGCGTAAACGTTGCGCGTCCCTGGTGCGCAGGGTGCGGGCGAGCGGTAGCAGCGTCCTAAATATGATGGCTGACAAGCTAGACTGTGACTGTCAATCATTCATGTGCCATTTCGGGGGGAGTGGTGCAGGAATGGCCCCTTTAAAAACAACTATTTTGTGTCCCTACTAACATAAGTTCTAAGTACTACTAACGCAATGAGTACTGGTTACTTGAAATAAAAATTATTCATTCATTCATTCATTCTTACTACAGATGATGATGATCTTTTGTGACAATAGTTCGCTCAACAAATGAGCCAGGTAAAAAACAGATGAGACGAGAACAGAAAAATTTCTTGTTATATTAAGAAGTGAAACAGTTGTCAATGTAACAAACTCCTCCAAGTATTAAATTCTGACGATCAAAAACCTTTTTTTCTAGCCGTACCACTCACCTCAATCCACCCGGCAGAAATGCTCAAATACTTCATAACAGACAGCAATTCAGTCCTCACCATATGCACTCAGGACTTTGAGAAACTCCTCCGGCCAATCACAACAGAGCTGAAATGCTCCCTCATGGTAACAGGCAGGGATAAGGAGATCCCAGCTCAGCTGTACCAACCTAACAGTTCGTTTTTGAAGCCTAAACCTGAGGAGTGTTTGAGCGATGTTGGCAGATCGAATGCTTGGTACGGTGACACTGAGGCGCTTATTATTTATACCAGTGGTGAGTCCTTTTTGTGTTTATGTTATGAAAATTTATTATTTGTTTATTTTGTATAAAAATAATGTATTTGCTGATGAACTCAGTTATAAAATCCAAACAATGCCATTAGGTGTTTTACTGTTTGCTTTCGCTGTCGAAGCACGATTCGTTTTCCTATCTTTTCTACTACATACTCATATGCAAAATTTCAAGAATATTCTTTGATCAGATGACGCTTGAAAAGGCAACAAACAAACTCACTTATAAGTTACAATAAGTGTTATTTATATTAGTTAGATTTATATTAGTTACAATAAGTGTTACTAACATATATATTGGTCACGTAAAAAAGGTAATTTTTCATCCAGTCATTCGTTAAATATACAAAAAAACGGTCAGGCACAACAAGCAAACCGAAGGGGGTAGTGTGGACGCACAGCATGCTGCAAACTCAGATAGCGGCGCTGCACTCCGCGTGGCAGTACGTGAGCAGCGACGTCGTGCTGCACGCGCTGCCGCTGCATCATATTCACGGCCAACTCAACTCTATGAACGCCTCGCTGGCCGCCGGCGCTAGGTAACCGTTATTTTATTTATTTATCAAGTAGCTACACCGTGCGGCTTCGCTCCCGTGGGAATTTCGGGATAAGATGTACGCTATGTGTGTTTCCAGGTTATATTTTACCCGTGTACCAAATTACAAGCCCCGGGGCGAAGCTATAGTCTAACATAAATGTTCCGAATTTACTTAACGTAAGTCAATCTGTGTGTTAATCCCTAGTTTGTCTTTATACATTCATGTATAGTTGTGAGTTGTGTTACACGCTTTTTGTTACTTCCAGCTGCCATATTCTATCTGTGTGCCTTTTATAACAATGGGTAGTGGATTTTGCGTGAAAGAGTAATAAACATAAACACATAAATATATTTATTTATTATTATTATTACATACATCCTCACAAATTATCTTATGATTGATGTTGCCAAGGTCTTCGCTCCTGTGGGAATTTTGAGATAAAATATAGCCTATAGAAATCTTGTATAATAAGCTTTCGAATGGTAAAAGAATTTTTGAAATAGGTTCGGTAGTTTCGGAGATTACCCGCCTCAAACACACAAACGCTTACCTCTTTATAATAATATTTATATACATAGTATTAGGATTTATTTCCCACCATTCAGGCTAGGGCGATTTTTTACTCGTCCCCATGGCAAATTGACGCGGGTGAAGCTGCGGGCAGTAACAAGAAAACTTACATAAGAAATGTGTAGGGTAGCTGTTGTTTTAAAAATTATATGTCCAGATCTTTTACAAATAAAGTATAGAGCATTTTCGATCGATGTAATAAATGAAAAACTTTGGTATCCAGGATTCGTATGCTACCTTCCTTCGTCTCCCACAAAGTATGGTCGTGCCTCCTGGGTATGGGCGAGAGGGAAGACAGTAAAGTGACCGTTTTCCATGGAGTCCCCGCAATGTACGCGCGCCTAGCCGCCGACCACGAGAAGATGTTTGCTGCGCCGAAACAGAGCGAATACGTCAGAACTACACTCAGCAGGATGCGGCTCACGTGTGCTGGCTCCGCTCCGCTGCCTCATTCGCTGTTCAATAAGTGGGAGAAGGTAATAGGGAGTATTGTACGCAATGCAGAGCACTGTATGTTAGGTACACAAAAGCTTTGCCGCCTTTTGCTATGTCGATTAAAACGTTTATTTTAGAGTACTTTATTAATCCTTTCATTATGTAAGCATTCATTTGTGAAAATATACAACAATGTAGCACATTCGGGTGCCGAAATATTGGGAAAAATGTTTTTCCATAAGATGAAAAACTTCGAAAACTATGGAATACGCCACACGCTGTAAAATTTTCGAGCCAGAAACGGTCGAAAAAAAGATCGGAACACTTCACACGTGAAGACTTATTAAAATATGGACTTCATACAGGTAAGATAATCATTCAAAATCAAGTTTATGTCAGTTTATGACCACAGTTGACCAAATAATGCAGAACATAACCTAAAATAGTGTTATTATTTTCAAGATAATCCACTAAATCCTTCCTTTTTCCTTTAAACTCGCACCACGATTGCGTAGAAGTTATTTTTGGTCGTAAATCTGCAACAATATTGAAAATTGGCGCTTTTTGCCTCCATTGGCAATGTTTGTGTACCTTAGTTGTACCAGTAGCGCCATCTGCGCTGAGCTTTGCGTAATATGCCCTATTTCTATTGATCAATCATTGACAATGGAAATAGGGCAATTGTTTTAAACTATCTGCGCCCCGGGTTATAAGAATTTTACTATCGGACTTTGAAATAAGTAATCTGTACTGTGGTAATGTCAATTTTATGAATGTGACTGATTTTGGAAATGATTCCTTCCTTAAGACAATTGACGGATCGTAATGACAATGTGACCGCAGCGATCGAAGCGCTCTGGGAACCACCCTCATATATACTTTTGATTCTATAGATATCAGGCATGCGTCTGTTGGAACGCTATGGGATGTCAGAGTGTGGTATGGCGCTCAGCAACCCCTACCAGCCGGCGGGCGCGCGCAGCGTGGGCTGCGTGGGGCTGCCGCTGCCCGGGGTCCAGGCCCGCGTCGCCGCAAGGGCGGAGGGCAGTGACGAGCTGGACCCTGTCGTCACTGTGGAGAGCGCGCAGCCTGACACCCTGGTAATTATTGTAATTTTTTTGAAGCGGGAAAATTTCGGCGGTGATTTTACGACCGACCGCCGGATTGACGTCAGCCCTCTTTGGGAATGCTGTCGCGTATCAACTGTCAAGGCTTATCCTAGTCGCGTCATATGTCATCCACCGGTGGCAGTATTATTTTAGGGCGGGAGCACACGCTTCAACGTGGAAACCTAACACGACGTAACCGCTTGTCCCAACATGGGCTAAATATGGAGGGTGGGATACTTAACGTCAACACGACGTTTTGATGACCTCGGTGGCGCGGTGATAAATTGCTTCCCTCTAAACCCAGAGGTCCCGGTTTCGATCCCCGGTCGGGTCATGATGGAAAATTATTTTTTTCTGATTGGCCCGGATCTTGGATGTTTATCTATATATGTATTTGTTGTAAAATATAGTATCGTTGAGTTAGCATCCCATAACACAAGTCTCGAACTTACTTTGGGGCTATCTCAATCTGTGTGATTTGTCCTATTTATATATATCATGTAAAATATCAACAAATTAATATCTCAAAGAACACAAACAGTTCAAAATGTCAACAGTCCAAATTGGCAACAAATCAACAAATAAATGACTTGGAACATAAAAGGCATATTTGTCAAATGATCCATAATTACAATTTGTGAATAAATCAACGTTGAAAATAATCAACAATCAATACCAATTAGGACTCTCATTAATCGTAATTTTTTTTACAGATATCGCTAGAAAAACTTGGTCTGGTAGCCAAGGAGCTGGGCGTGGAGCCGGACGCGTACGAGTGGCCGCAGCCCAAGGTCACAGTACACAAGGAGAGTCAAGATGGCGTCTACCAGGGCGAACTGTTGTTGAAGGGACCCAACGTCTTCACCAGGTATATCACCATTTTAATAGCTATTGCACTGTAATATGATTCATTAAGTCGTTTCAGTTTTGTGACAACCCTGTCTGTATTTTCAACGCTGGCGGCGTTTAGCACCGCTGTGAAACAACTATATGAATCCCAAGGTCATAGTACACCGAGAGATCTAAGATGGCGTTTACTAGGGACTTAATGTCTTTGCACGTATGTTTCATGAATTCAAAGTAACAAGATAAGCGTTATATATAAATCTATATATATAAATCTAAAACACGGGACAAAAAAAAGAGCAATTGAGCGTCGGAGCCCATGCAGGGTCCGCTTTCCTACTTTTTCGTCTCCACTTCGCACAGATGGTGGTGTAATGGTTAAGCCGCCCGCCTGTGGATCAAATAAATGAATGTATATATAAATAAATATATTAGGACAAATCACACAGGTTGAGCTAGCCCCAAAGTAAGTTCGAGACTTGTGTTATGGGATACTAAGTCAACGATACTATATTTTATAACAAATACATATACGAGTATAGATAAACATCCAAGACCCGGGCCAATCAGAAAAAGATCATTTTCCATCATGACCCGACCGGGGATCGAACCCGGGACGTCTCGGTTCAGAGGCAAGCATTTTACCACTGCGCCACCGAGGTCGTCAAATCGAAAGGTCTCAGGTTCGTATCCTACTCGTGCCATATGAGTTTGCACTTGCTTCCGGTGAAGGAAAAATATATTGAGGAAACCTGCACATTGGCGGACAGTTTAGTTCACTAGTGTGTACGCGACTACCTGCCACTAGATGGCGGTAAGTAGTCGTAAGTCATGTCAGATGCCTTTAGGCGACTTGTATAAAATCTGACACCAGTGTTAGCGGTAACATACTCTATATGATGATGATGATCAATTTATATGTAAGATTTACTATGTACACCCACCACGAGAATAATATACGATTTATTTATTTATTACTAGCGGCCCGTTCCGGCTTCGCCCATGTAAAAACATACATTATAGGTACACCTAAACCTTCCTCAGGAATCACACTATCTATTGGTGAAAACAGCATGGAAAATCCTTGCAGTAGTTTCTGAGTTTATTGCGAACAGACGGACAGACAGATGCGGTAGTGAACTTTGTTACTGTAATAATTTATATAAAAAAGATATAATTTATGGTCTTGATAGTTTGAATAATTTTAATGTATATATAGTTATAATTCGCGCCTTCCCATATCTTTAGTTGCCAGCCTCCATTAAAGAATAAAAACATTCACTATTTCAATAATCTAATACATACTGCGACATGTTGTCATGATAGGAAATTAGTTTTCTTTGACACTAATAATTTTATTGGTGAATGTTCAATGACTAAAGATAAGAATATTTATCTCTCCAAGTTTCATAGACGGAAACTTGCTACATTGGTAGCTTATACTATTAATTTTTGGACGAGTTTACATTGTAAACAGAAAACTATTTATAAGGAGACTTCTACAGAATTGCCAATATTTTGTGATGGTAACTCTGTAGATAAATTAGATTTAAACTAGATAAGCAGACAACAGGAAGGTCATATGAACTGAGAATAGTACACCAAAACCTAGAAGGCCTTCCCGGCAAGGAATTAATTGTTGATATGTTTTTAGAAAAACTTAATGTTGACATTTTATGATTAACTGAACATTGGATCTTAGAGAGTGATATGATGTATTTATATAAGTTTTGTGATACGTGTGCAAGCGTATATCCCTCTTTATGTCGTCAGGTATTTGAACCGTCCTCCGGCGCAATTGTCGGCTGAGTTCACCCGGGACGGCTGGTTCCGTACGGGGGACACGGTGTCGTTCGCCGACAACAAGTTCCGGATACTCGGCCGGACCTCCGTGGATATTATCAAGACTGGGGGGTACAAAGTCAGCGCGTTACAGGTACTTCCATTAGATAGTACATAAAGATGAGTTCCCTCGTTGGGAGCTAATCCTGATCACCTATCAAGTCTTGCTTATAAATATTACATTATTAAATATATATATTTAATAATGATCCCTTCTTAGTGCTTAGCGTATATTGTCCTAGGAACCTAATCAAATATATATATATATTAAGCTAAGGACAATATACGCTAAGCACTAAGCACTAAGAAGGGATCACTATGAAGGGATTTGCTGAAATTTCCATGGGAAACGGATTTTTACTCACATACGAAGTTGTGGGCAAAATCTAGTAAATAATAAATTGATAATGATGATGATTTGAAATAATAAATTGATAATGATGATGATTTCTTTCATATTTACTAAATGGGTTAAGTTAATGAAGTCAATTATGCCAAACAAATTCAAATTTAAGTACTCTCATTAATGTCAGGTCTAAATAAACTAATTAACCTAATCTTAAATCTAATCTTTGCATTAACCATCTGCGGCCGACTGCACCTACATCTAGCCGAACATTAGCAGACTATCATTGTTCGTTACGGAACTAATAGGTAGTTAAAATAAAATACTTGGAGCTAAGAATTAGATAATTATATTTTTCTTTGTTCTTACAAATTGGTATAATGAAAAAACAGAAATCGAATCGAATGACAGGAAAAAAAAACAATAGAAATAAACTAGATTTGTAGTGCGCGCGCAGGAATAAAATTTAAATTGTCGTGTTCGATAGCCATTGGCTGCCGCGCGAGGGGTCGCGGGCGGGACGCGCCTAGTGTTGTGGTGTACTGGCGTAGACAATCATATAGGTGCAGCCAACTGAGACCACAACTGAATACATATAAATCTGAAACATAATATTACAGGTTGAATCGGCACTTCTAGAACATCCGAACGTCGCCGACGTGGCCGTACTGGGCGTTGAGGACGAGAACTACGGAGAAATAGTCACAGCAGTCGTAGCCCTCAAAGAAAAGACCAAACTAACCTTAAAGGAATTAAAAGAGGAGGCTGGAAAGAGACTGGCGCCGTACCAACTGCCGAAGACTATGGTCATTGTGGAGCAAATGCCTAGGAATGCTATGGGGAAATTGGACAAGAAGGAGATAAGGAAGCTCTATGGTAAAGATTTGAGCTTGAAGGGGAAAAAGTGAGGTAGGTTTCTTGTTGAATTCTTAGACTAAGAAAACCATAGACAGTGTCGCTGCGGGAGCGACGCGAGAGGTGCGGGGTGTGGCGCGGAGCACTGGTGACAGTCGCCCGCTACGTCGGCACTCGGCTAAACCCTTTCCGAGGCATTTAGTGCGTAATTTCTTCTAATATATCGACAGTTCGCATTTCTTATACAGTCCCCTTTTCAACACTGAAGTTGTGGAATACAAGTTTATTTGTTAGACAAATTAAAAAATCCCCCGACTATTATATCGTATACCCCGATATTTGTTTCGCTACAACTTTTGAACGGCTGAACCGATTTTCATGAAATTATCTATAACACACAAAAAATCTAAACGAAAATCGGTACGTCTGTTTGGTAGCTACGATGCCACAGACAGACACATTAAACTTATACCACCACTCTTTTTGCGTCGCGGGTTAAAAAGAATACTGTATAAGAAAGGAAATAGGGGAAGCCCATCAGACAACAGTCACATGTTGGCAACAGTGAGAAGTATTTCTAAGAAGCGTTTCTCTTGTATGGGAGGAATGGAAGCTATGGCGATGTCTATCGTTTTCTCTGTCTACTATTGAATTATATTTTTTTAAATGAATTTCTACATGTTTCGGTTATAACTAATGCTCGTGGATTTTTTTAATGAGAAATAATGTTGTTTTGTTGAATTGGTTACAATGTTTTTTTATGATTATTAATTAAGTCTGGATTGATAAATTTAGATAAAATCTAAATTTTTCGTTGGTTATCTTTACGACTGGAATATAAATCAAAGCGTACGGGAAGACACATTTTATTATTATTGTTGGCTTTTCGTTGAGTGGCAACTGTAGTGGCCAGTCCCTTTGAAAAAAGGTCTAAACCGGAATATTACATGGTACATAAAATTGAATTAAAAATGTGTACATATTTAGTTTCTACAGCTTTAATAACTTCACAAAAACAGTTATATTTGTCACAAATCTTTATAATTTCACAAATTAGATAAGTTTTATAGAACAAATAATTTAAATATTTAAAGGAATATTTTAGTATTTTTTACTAGCAGCACAATATGCTATAGTTATATACTTTAGGATTCAAATGATAAGTTTCCATTTATATCGTGCGCATTTACATAAAATGCATATATTTACCAAATATTGCTATTAGAATAGAAGTCGCGTATAACTAAAGGTCCGCAGCGCCTATTTTCTAACAAAACATGTTGTTAAAAACGTTATAAAAACAATTTAGGAAAACCGGCCGTCCGCTGCGCCTATTGTTGTTATGTTTGTGTACTCCATATTGCGCTGTGCCCTACGTCTTTCTTTTAGTGAGCGCTAACACAAAATGAGTCACTTCCCCTCCCCGCAGGCGAACGCGGGGGATGTTATCCATTCGGTTCGGAAAACTTGTTTTTGTTATTTTTCTAACATAACTGTTAGGTCACGCCTCTAATCGGTTAGTAAACAATGTTTTTGTGTTAGCTAACACGAAAATACTGCGCTGCGGACCCGGCTTTACATGTGGCTTTCAAAAACTCGTGACTGAATAACCTGCATAATAATGTGATGTTTTAAAATAAGCTTAAAATTGTTTGTTTGTTTATAACTTTGTTGTACGATAATAAGATCATAAATTAAAATTAATTCCATAGATAATTAATACAAGAAAGATTGCTTTTCAATTTATACAATTTCAAGATAGTAACACTTGAAATATACCCATATTATATATAACAGTAAATGACAAAAACTAAACTAAGTTTTTGATAGTATAGTAAAAATGTCGGCTAAAATTGAACAAAGCAGCGGGTAACAGCTAGTGATGTGTTTTCATTGGAAGTTAAGTTATGTGCAATATTATAGTCATTGATGTTAGTCGTTGTTGAATTTGTGTTGTGTAAACGATAATAATTATACGCTTTTATTTGTGACTGAATTTATTGTTGAATAAAAGACATTGTTATAAATTGGTTTATTTTAACCCTTATACCACTACAATTAATTTACTTAATATTAATTTATTTCATTAGATCTAGAATAGAAGTAATGGCAATTAACACTCTTAATCGTATAAAACTTAAAACTTATTTTAGTTAAGTCATGTTTTGTCTTGTTCTGTCATTGTCAAATTTGTAAATGTGAGATTGGGACAAAAAATTATTTGAACTAAAAAGGTTTTACATTTGTAATATATACGAGAGTGAAGTGCTAATTTTATTAGGCATCGTGAAACGTTTGTATAATTATTCCAGAGAGCTCTTACGTTAAATAATTTTATCACATATTATAATCTTAGTCTTGATATTTGCGTCTTCTATGTATTATTGTTTAAACACTAGATTGATATTCTAAAAAACTTCTAGCTGCCGTTGTAGCATTTACTAAGCATGGTGGGGTGAAAGTGGCATATCTGATAGTATCGGCCCAACTTGAATACGTGGCGACTATAGTCGCCGCTATCCCCATCAGCATCACAGTTAAAGCCAAGATAATATCGTACAATTTTATTTTATATTTGTCTAGTTCTTGTCCGATGCGAGAATAATTTGTGAAAGTTTCATATTTAGTATGATAGGGAACTAACAGTGTGGATGTCGAGCCGTTTTCTGTTGTATGTCCGCCATATTCCGTCGTATTTTGTCCACCATTTTGTGTTATTGTTCGGCCATTTTGAAAGCCATTTGGAGTGTCATTTTGTGTATCAAAAATTAAATATAATCCTTTGTTAACTAAATTGCTCTTCATATAGCAGAGTTTTAGGAAGAAAAGTGGGGGTAGGATAAACATTAAGGGGCCCGTTAGGGTGGAACCAATTAGGCCCATGACGAGATCGAAGCGAGGCACGGATTCCCCTAGGAACACTGCCACAGCCACTATACCGGACCGGAGTAAACACCTCCGAATGCAGAAATCTGGAAAAAAATATTTTCAACATCTTGCAGCACTCCTTATTATTTGTAAAAAGCTGAAATTTTATGAGTTAAAACAAACGCGTTCAATAAGTTTTAATGTTACATTTATTTCATGTCATTTATCTTAAACTTTTCTGAGGTTCTTGTAGTACTAATGATATATTAGTGAATGTTTGTTTGTCCTTTTTTCACAAGAAACCTGAGCGAGGAGATCGTGAATCGAGGTGATTTTTGGCGTTTGTTGATTGCACAAAATTTTGAGAATCAATTTCCTGTATATGACAAAAGCCTGTGAAGCAGAATATATGAAGCAAAATATCTTGCCTTTGGGGATCCTAAGGAACTCCTCAACGTGCTGGAAAAGGGCAGAGTTTCCAACTGCACTGGACAAGCAGAGTTGTATAGTGACCAGCAGAGCCACCACGTATAACGCGTACGATGGGGGTATGCCTATAACAAAGAAGAAATTATCGGCACATGGTAGGATTGTAAGGTCCATTGAACCGTGTTTAATTTTATTGATTAACTTTATTACACAACTTATAATGCTAACTATAAGTGGACTTAATGCTCTAAGACATTTGTCATAATCTGTTTGTTGTCGCTGCATATTTATTTTTACATTATATATATAAACAGCATTATTATTTTAACCGCATAATTACGTTTCATTTTACATATTTTTTCATCAAGTAGCTGATAATTTATTGTCAAATATTTGTCATTTTCTATTTAATACATTGGGACACCTGTATTTTATATAATATGAAATATTTTGTACCGTCTGCTGAGGTTTTAACATTTCAGGTTTCCCCCACAGATTGGGAAAGCTTTAGAACAGAAATATGAGTCCTCTGTTTTGGGCTTTCCTAATCTCGATTTGCCATAAATTTAGAATGAAAAACCACAATCAAAACGCTTCCCTATTCGCTGCTTAAGCCTCACGTTTCACAACTTTTGTTAGGAAAATGGCAATACCTTCGTCTTTGCTCCGTGTACTTCAAACCGCGTACCTTGCAATATGTTATTGTGGATGTCCCCTCCATATCTGTTGGCGGCGAGTATAGTGGTCACCGCGAACATGCTGATGGTGATGCAGAACCCGCCCAGGACCGCTCCGTTGATCTTGCGGCTGTCTTTCATGTCAACTTGAATGGTTAGGAGTAGCGGGTGGATGTCGAACTGCAAAATTGTAGATTTGCATTTATTTTTATTATTTTAGATTGTGGAATCACCTTGTGTATACTAGTTGTCAAAAATTTTACAAAACTGTGAATATTTCAAAAACGACTTCACCGATTTTGATCCGCTTAAAAATTCTATTGACAAATCCTACATACCTTTTAAATTTCATCAAAATCAGATCAACGGTTCGAAAGTTTTCGCGTTACAAACATACATACAAAAAATGTATTTTTGTCCAAGTTGACTTGTCAATTATCTTTTGGTTTTCTTTACTTCTTGAGAAACGTTTTAAATAAATTTCTTTGCATAAATGTATGTATTTCTAAGGTATTGGTTGGTATTATAACATTGTGTCCGTTACATTTTGATTGCTAGCCTGTTCAGCCTTTTCTCTTGATAAATTTTTACAATCTGCGTGGGAGAAGTTGTTCTTTTTTTCGCTCCCAGACCATCCACTCACTTGGAAAGCTATAATCCCATACGCTATAAGGAAGTCTTCGACGCTGGGCTGGTACTCCAGCAAGCCTCCTCTGCTGGGCGGAGACACATCATCCAGCATTATACAGGTCCAGGTGCAGATGGCGACGGTGCTCACTATTAGCACTGATGTCACTGCTAGGGGCCTGGAAATTGTATTAAGTTAATATAATATATTATGACAAATCAGACAGATTGAGCTAGCCCCAAAGTAAGTTCGAGACTTGTGTTATGGGATACTAACACAACGATACTATATTTTATAACAAATACATATATAGTTAAACATCCAATACCCGGGCCAATCAGATCATTTCAGAAAAGATCATTTTACATCATGACCCGACCGGGGATCAAACCTGCGACCTCTCGTTTCACTAGCAAGAACTTTACCACTGCGCCACCGAGGTCGTATTTAGTACACTAACTTTCCAAACTCATGCTTAATAACTGCCCTGATCTATTATAAGCAAAATTTTGATTTTTTGTGTCCACGATGTGCATAGTATGCTCAAGAAAAGGAGCACCCCATATCCTCAAGTTAAAGTATAAGCAATGTGCAATGCTTGTCCTTGACCGTGGCAGTTCATAAACAACAAAAGCATTCCCAAAGAGAGTTGATGTTGTATTTTTTACATGATGCCTATCTCCGGAGACATTGGGGACTGACATTATATTTGTATAATCAGAAAGATGCAACGCTAACATACAAGCCGAACAGATGGTGTGCAACACTACGGACAGATAGCACTATGGTATATTTTAATATATGTATAAGACCTATTTGTTAATTGACTTCTTTGGAGAAAAGGCTGCGGTGAAGTTTGTTGCGCCGCTTCTTCTTCACCTGCGCTTTGGAAGCCGGCAGTAACCTAAACTAAGTCTAGTTTAAGTATTTTTTTGACGTCAATAAGTGATGTATATCATCCTAAATTGAATAAAGAATTTGGTCGAACCGACGAGTCTAGAACGCGCTGTTGAAGTTTTCAAGATTGTATGCATAAATACAAACTCCGAAATGACACCGTTGGTCCACACGGTTCCCACAGAGGTATTATCAATACGATTTCACTTCATACTCACTTCATATCCTTGGGCGAGCCCAGCCACATGACGGGACACAACAGAAGCCCTATTATGAGCATCCACACGCAGTATGTGATGCCTATCTCCCCGCCAGAGATCTTCCACCAGAACAGTTGCATGCTTTGGGCCGCTGGAAGATAGGTTGATAGAAGAACTCTTTATATAGTACCATTTACAGAAAAAAATATTTTTATGGCAATAAAGGCTTATTACAAAGAGTTTAAGCGATATCGAATTTCGAATTTTTTTTTCAATCCTCTTCCCATACACGGAAGAGGATTTCCGGATAGTTACTTTCACATTATTTTTTTACCGCAATGAAATACTAGCAATGTATACAGAATCCGTGCTTTTATTTACCGCAGTGAAATACCAGCAATGTATACCGAATCCGCCAAAGTTTGCCAAACTGTTCGACGACGCGCGACGTGTAGAGCCGGCATAAAATGTATTTTATGCCGGCTCTGTTGACACTCGAGCTTACCAAGAATAAAGTTAGGCACTCCTGCGCCGAACACTGCAGCGTCGATCAGGAAGGTGACTAGACTCCGCGCTGGCACTCCGAAGGCCAGCTCAGCTACCGCTGCATACGGCAGACTGAAAGAGAGAAAAGGTTGACGTTAATCCTACTAATATAAATGTGAAAGTATGTGAGGATGTACGTGTGTATGTTTGTTATTCTTTCACGCAAAATCTACTGGACCGATTGTTATGAAATTTGGAAAACGGTTCTACCCGTATAGCCTGGATTAACACATAGGGTATTTTTTATCCCGGAATTCCCACGAGGTAAGTATATATTTTAGTAGTAAATTATATTTTGGTAGAACCATTCAACCGATTCGAGGCGATGTCGGGATAAAGAGCTATATGACAGCTGATAGTCGACAATAGTATTCCCGAAAAGAGTTGACGTGAGGCAGGCGCCATTTGTAAAATTACAATCTTAATCCAAATTCAAAATTTTATTTTTTCTAACGATTCCCGGGCCTCGGCACGTTACACCCGCCGGGAACATACGAGGATAAGAGAAACATAAAACCTCTTACCGACTTTTCTTCCTGATGTCGGGCGTGATCTCCTGCGCCAGCAGCCAGCACCGGCCCAGCAGCACCGCTGTGTACAGCTGCAGCCCAAACACTGACACCACCAGAGGCAATCCGTAGATACCTACATATTGTTTTGCTAATTCAAATTCAAAATTATTTAAGACCTATTTTCAGTCTTACTCCGTTGTATAGCGTACCTATAGCTCCGTTGTTTTCTATAGGTTTTGTCTATCACCATAGTCTATCACTGACGTGCGGTGACGATGTCGAAACTTAATACAATTTCCACGTTGTTGTTCGTTGATTCGACAACGTGACGGAGCGCAGCAGAGATACATTACTTATTTATGTCAAGCTCAAGTGAAGATGAAGTTAACTGACTAAAAGTTGACAAATCAAATCAAACCAGATATTTTAAAGAAATAATATTATAAAAAAGTGCTAAACCTATGGCTAAAACTACCAATACGGTAATTATGATATAATTAAGTAAATCTTCGACCTCGACATTTTGGGATGTCTAGTTTTATAACCTGTTTATTTGAATCGTACCTAACATGTATTCTACTAAGTAGTTAGACAAAAAAATATTTTTTAATTCAATCAGTATTTTTGGAAGAATAGTTAGGTACATAGTTCGGTGATTCGATACATTCTTTACTTGCGGCTTCGCTCGGGTAAAACCATAATAAATTATACACCTAAACTTTCCTCTGAAATCGCACTATCTATTAAAAAACCCACATCAAAACCCGTTGCGTAGTTTCAAAGATAGGGATCACATCTTCATTTAGGGTAGTGTAGATTGTTGCCTAGGCATCAGTGACACGCGCCTGTCCAGTAGCTAGCTCCCGAGTAGCTGCTAACGTTTCATACAAATTCCTAAATGAAATTAACGTATGGATCGTTGAGAGCGACCCGCACGCGCCCTTCCCCAGACGCCATGTCACGAAGTAGGTGCAATACAATACAATCGTAAAAAAAATATTATTTTCTTCACTATTTTACATATAAGTTGTTTTGTAACAAGGCATAGGTTAAAGTTAATTAAAAAACTAGCTGAACTATGCAGGGTATCTTAGTACGCCATCCTCTCCCCACATGGTGTAACCAACCCTAAAAGGATCAAGTAATTAGGTCAGTAATTGAATTGATAAACTTACCACAAGAAATAACGCTCTTTGGCAACGCAATGACTGGAAATACGCCGAACAAATCGACTATACACAGTATAGTGAACAACACGCTCAGACCGCCAGTCGTCTGACCCACAGAATAGTCCTCATGGTGGGACAATACTGTGGTTTCTTTGTACTTGTGGGAGCCTGAGGACACGGCGGTCTCCAGACGCGGCAGTTTCATTTTAGCTGGTTAACCTGGAAAATTATCATTTTTACCATTTGTTGAACGTCTCTTACTGAATCACCTCGCTCCATATCGACAATAAACTTATTCTACAACAGCTACACTTCAGTCCTATAAATAGTAATAATCGGCCAAGTGCGTGGCGGGCCACGCGGAGTGTAGGGTTCCGTATTTTCCATGGAGTTGTCCTAAGTTTTATGGTACCTAGAACTAGCGAACCACACTATCTATTGGTGAAAATCGCATGAAAATCCGTGCAGTAATTTTTGAGTTTATCGCGAACAGACAGACATAGTTTTATAATATGTATAATGATAATGTTTCCTCTGTCTAGGATTTATTGGAATAAAACCGCGTGTTTCTGTGAAAAATCAAGATATAAACTGAATTAAGTTTACCACCAAAAATGTACTCACCTGTGAAAAATCAAGAAACAACATTAAAAGATCCTATTCCAAAGATTGTTTAACTAATTTGGAACAATAATATCTTAATCTAACAAAAATAAATTCAGATTCTCCTTCATGACATGTAAATCTGACAGTGTCAGTAGAATTTTTAAATTAAAGAAAATCTTATAACCATAATGGTTTTCTTTACATATGTACAGCTAATAGATCAGATCATATGGGCATTGCCTTACGTTTAGATAACATTGACCCAACTTGGTGTATGTACAGTACTTAGTAAGTGCCAAACAGCTGGAGAGTACTTTTTATCCCGATATTCCTACGATAGCGTGGATCTTAGTTACTTTTCTCACATTTGGTTTCTATGTGTTTCATGAATGTGATATGCAGCGCAGATCCAGAAACTCTAATATCCAAAAACTAGTTCCAAAAGTGGAGAAATATGACAAGGTCGCATCTAGTTGGACAGGGTATAAATTATGGAAAATAAAGTTGTTAAAAAAACTGAACCGGTTGGCTAATGTTTGTCTGCGCGAATTTCTTGCAAGTATACGTAAATTCGATTATTTTGAGAGCACACAAACGAATTTACATTCACGCTAGAAGAAGGCTTTTTTTTTCAGGAACTGGTCGGAGGTTGCGCAAGACAGAGAGAAATGGAAGAGGATGAGACCTTTGCCCAGCAGTGGGACAATAAGGGTTAGCAAAAAAGCTAGCAGGCTTCAGAGTTCTGAAGCTTGCTACCTTTTTCTTCGTCAGTCGCGTCCTCTTTCATTAAAACGAAAACCACCTTACGATTGGTATTTGTATCTTACTGACAGTGTTATACCTATTAACTTGACACTTCGCAAACGTTATTTGTGTCTCACCATAAGTATTTCTTTTATCTATGGTCTCACCATGGATTTAATAAGTACCTACGGAGTACCTATTAATTCCATGGGTCTCACCACTTCGTATGTATATGCATACGTATTTTGTAAAAACTTGTACATAAGTACTTATTAGTATTCTAAATTCTATGATTCAAAGATTAGTTTTTAGTTAAGTAGGTATTATTTTTTTGGAAAAACATGAACATGTTGCACATGAGCATTGAACATTGTGCATTTTACTTGAGCCTAATATTTTATTTGAGGATGACCGACTGATAACCCTGACGTGCATCATCACACGTGATAAATTCCCATCAATGACCAAACCTGTTCTTTCGCAGCGATATGGTACAGTCGACAGCACATCAACCTGTACAAAATTTGCAATTCGACACTATACCGCGGATATATCCTACTAATATTATAAATGCGAAAGTTTGTGTGTATGTGTGTTTGTTACTCTTCCACTCAAAATCTACTGGACGGATTGTTATGAAATTTGGTACACGGCTTTAATATAACCAGGAAAAACACATAGGGTACTTTTTATCCCGAAATTCCCACGGGAGTGAAGCCCCGGGGCGCAACTAGTAAGAACTAAATATATTTACCTAGTTAATAGTCCAATAGTAGTCTTAGCCTATATAACTACTCCACATGTTCACTTGTGCAGTCCTATTATACTCAATTAACTAATTATCATCAGAAGATATCGTCTAAGAACAAAACTTCGTTAACACATTCACCCGTAGCCATTATTCAGTTATAGATCCGCAATCCTTGGCACTGGCACTACGAATTAAATATATATATATTCAAAATTTTAAAAAAGAACTTGAACAAACGACCAATCGCCGAAGACTGTGTATACTGTGGATTAAACGTAATAGGCCCTATTGAAACCAGTCTACTGTGCATCGGTACAGTCAGCTTAAAGATGTGTATAGTAAATTTTTGATAGCTAGAATACCAGAAATGTTTGTCAATGCTGTGAGCAAATTGGTTATTGTCATAACATAACTGTTTTTCCTAACTAGCTACAAAAAAGAAAAAAATATTTCACAGTTAATCAAATGACTATTTGATCCTTAACAGTTTTTGATAACTAATCTACGAAAAAGGACATTTGATAAAGTTTATTCCCCACCTTCATTCCTCCAACATTCGTCGTTAGCTAATTATGTTTTATTTTTATACAATTTTGGGATCCTCTTTGGTAAGTGAACAAAGTCCAATGGAGCTCAGCTTCCCGATGTGACTGGGAACCGTAGCAGTGTATTCGAGCTTTGCAAAGCACTGTTGTACTCGAGTGTACCTCTTAGTCGCCACTGCCGTAACCTAATATCTGTGGCGAGTCGTGGTTGCGAACATTGACTCGCCTGGAAGCACTTTCTAAAGTAGGAATATCATGTAAATACACAAATTTGGGTCGTTGCAAGCACATGTAATGTAATATATATTTTTAACCAAGCGCAGTCGAAGTTTGTTATTATGGTACTTTTCGATCCGATATGAAAAATTATTTGTGCACATAACATGTGTACGATGATCAGTCAAAAGGCTGTAGGAAAGGTCTCCAACGGTCCTTGTCTGTGGAGCAGCCTCCATTTGCATTCCATCCTCTGCGATTGATTTTACAGAAAAAAAAACGATTTGTAAAGGGTCGTGTCGTTAGAGCAAGTACTAGCTACATTACAGGGCGAGGCTTCGTTCCCGTGAGAGTTTCGGGATAAATGTAGGTATCCTATGTGTTATTCCAGGTTATATTCTAACTATGTAAATTTCAACAATCGGTAGTATATATAAGTAATAAGTCTAAAAAAGAATCAGTCTCCTGTTTTCGTATTATATTCTGTAGGTAAGCATATCGATCTATTTATTTATCCCCTATATGTCTGTTTTATATACCTAATCAGAAATTTTGAATCATTCTAATTTTATCGCGAATTAAAGACATCTAGCGCACAAAATATGCATTTCGAATTATTGTGGCTATCAGTATGTAATAGATGTCGCTTTTTGTATCATTTAGTCCGTTTCGTTTTACATATTGTTTAACATTCCTTCTCATGGAAGTGATGAATTAAGAATTTTCGCAAATTTCGTTATTTGATGGATCTCTGACTTTATTTTAGGTTTTATCAATGACTAAGTTAATATTTCATGACCTTCAAGAAGTTTATTGGTCAGTTTTTTGTACGCATGCTCCGTTTTATTGATCGAAATCATTTGACATCTGACTTGACACAGAGTAGATGGCGTAGTGAGCGCTTTGCTCGTTTCCGCTGCGCTGACCATTCCTTCCTTTTGTGACATTTTACGAAACGTCCAGCGCGTTTCATTGTGAAAATCACTAAAATAAATCACATTAGGGCATGGTCGGTAAAGTTTTTCGCACGAAAAACCGTGATATAAAATCTGTAATCGTGGTTAAGTTTTTTTGTGCCAAGTGCAACTAAACTATCAAGATTCCGCCGATAATTCAAAGCCTACCCAGTGGGTGGCTTATCTTGGTAAGTTATTACTGTTATCATTAATATATTTCATATTTTAGCCGTATTATTCCAATTTCAGTTATCCATCATCCAAATATCCTGCAAATAGCAACCCCATCTGGTCATATTGTTTTTGAAATTTGATAGTTGCCTTCGTCATATTTCCTGTACAAATTGCCAATTTTCTCACCGATGTACTTTGTATTCAGTTTTTTTTTGGTCGTAATTTTCCATTTGGACTGATAAATAAACCTTGAGTAATAATTTAGCAATTGTGCAAACAAAATGTCTGATTCATGGGTTTGCTGACGATATTTACGTCACCACGCCGAGCAGCACGGTAGATTCGATGTGTAGACCGAGAGCTCCTTACGACATCGCTCTTTTTCTTCTAATATATCCGTCCGTGACACGATACTATTATATTGAAATATATCACACAGTCATATTAGATTATCAAGTCAAGGTATCCAGATAAAAACACACAGTGTTACTATGTGAATTTACATTTAGATTATTTCTGAACCACTTTTTAGTTGTCATGTTATTATTTTCTACCTTCTGCTTATGGCCTTGTGTGGTTTGGTTGGGATACAAGTTAACTTGCCTCTAAAAAGTTTTCTGGGCATTGGGTAAAATGGCACCAGAATTGATCCCCCATATGGTGCCTGCTTTTTGGCATTCCCAACATAATTATAATGAAATAAGGGGATTTGGTTAGGGTTCGGAGTATCAAAAAGTTATAACCTTGGTCATCCTTGAAGGTTTATAAATTAGGTTAGGTTTTAACATCGATTATTATATATTAGACTGACCTCATTCTTAGATATTTCTATATGATTTATTTTTTATTTATCTTAATGCATATGCCTAATAGTTTTAGTTTAGTAAATTTTAAATAATTTCACACTTATTCAATTCAAATGAGTGCAAAGACACTATCAATCTGTATATTATCATCAGTTTGTATATAGTATTTTATAATAGCTAAAATTTTAAATAATAAAAGTTGGCAATTAAAACCAAGAATTTTAAAACCACACTGATAAAGAAATGATAAAGCGTGTTTATTATTATATTGCTTATATATTATATTTGTTTGCATGATACCTATATTTTTGTGATTTTCTTTTTGTTATGAAACACGCTTTCCCATTTCTTTATAGGTCTGAGCTATTACTGCAATGGACAAGAAAAGGGACTCATTTTTCTTGCCTAACAAGAATGGGAAGCAAAAAAAAGATGACAGACAATATCAGAAGATAAAAAGGCAGGATGAATTTCAAAAGAATAGAGAAATAGACGAGGCCATCACTAAGAAAGAAAAATCTAGAGAGGAAAAGAAACCGTTTGATAAGAAAACTTATCGATTAAAGAAATACAGCAAGAAATACAAGCTTGAGCAATGGGAAGAGCAACGCAAGAAAAAGTTATTACGTAATTATTACAAAGATATTAAAAATGAAACGCCAGGTTCTTACAAACCCAAGTCATTCGATGAAGACACAGTTGACTCTGGCCAGGAAGTAGGTAGATTTGTGAGACACCCAGATTTGTTAGACAAAGAAAATAAGTTAGAGAAAAGAAAAGATCCATTTGAAAGGGCTAAAGAGCAATACAGCAAAATCCAACAAGAGAAACTGGAAAAGAAACAGGAGAAAGAGAAGGCAAATGAGGAAAGAAAGCAGAAGTTGCAGGAGTATAAGAAGAAGAAGCAAGACAGGTTTAAGAAATTGAGTAAGAAGACTAAAAAAGGTCAGCCGGTTATGACTGGCCGGTTGGAGTTGCTTTTAGAAAAGATTCAGAAAGGATAATGGTTTTGGCAACAAAAGATAGGCTCAAAGTTGTTTAAAATCATATGTTTTTGCATTTATGTAATGAAATAGAAGCAGTAATGAAGTTTTTGGGGTGTGGTTTATACCCAGCAGTCAGTAGTAACTATAATGCTATTTTTAGTATGTTTTTTTCTCATTCGACCAACATATTTGATAAAAAAAGATAAAATCAAATATTTATTTTTATATTTTATATGTGATTTTAATTTAAAGTGCCTGTTTTCAATTTACATTTGTGAGCACACTATTAAGATCTAAGTACGATTATATGATCAACAATTCTTTTTATCAAAGGAAGAATAGGAAAAGTTAATTTGCTACTTTACTTTTATATTTTTCATAATTTTACATATTGGCTTCCTTATTCAGACTAAATGAGTATAATAAGCCAACCATACAACACATGCTCATTGCACTCGGCGATTACCATTACCAACACAATTCAATGTTTTTTTTTTTCATTATCGTTTCCTATGTGAGTTAGTTGTGTATTAGTTAACAATTAAGATTTTCTCTCCATTTTGTTTCTTTAGTTTGAAATGTTTGTTTTATTGTAAGTTTTCTGATTGAAGAATAAACTTGGATATTATTTTGTGAGTAATTTTTTTAAAATATTTGAATTTTTTATTTAGTTCGGCATTGTTTACTACAATACAACATCAGTACAATTTTTGCTTAACTATTAGACTAACTGTGCAATCTTCTAAAGAGGACACCACATGCACTTTTAAATGTTTCTGTCTAATGGCTTCTTTGGATATAGTCTATGCCCTTCTTCATACATATAGTCTATGTTCCGAGTCTGAATAGATAAAGCATTCCTTGAATACATTATTAAATTAGAGGCTTTTCAACCCATAATTATTTTATTATATGTTTATTTTATGATAAATCAGTGTGATATAAAACAATGCTGCAGTGATTACTGTATTTGATTAATTGTAACATTTTATTGTATAATATAACTTTAGGAAAGTATCGTAATGATGTTGTCTAGACATAAAATCAAGTAAATCTTTATTATGAATATCATTTACATTATAATCTTGTAATACTTCATGAAAATTGTGTGTGCTCAAGATATGACAGGAGGGAAAATTATATATGGCTGTTAAACACAGAAATAATCGATGAAATCTGACCAGTAGTTCCACGTGTTTATTTAATAATTTTTATTGAACAAAATGGCAAAAACTATGTACAGAAGGTGGACTTAACACCATAACTACCAGTCCCATAGATAAAAGAGACCAGTCCATTATTAGACCAAAGACATACAAGATGATGCTTCTCTGAAGTGCACTTCAGATGCATCTAAAAAAGAAAAAAATACAATTAAAACAAGCATACAAATACTGATATTAAAAATGCGCAAGTCTGTCTGTTTCGCTTTCACGTCTAAGTCGCTGCACCTATTTTGATGAAATGAAGTATGCAGGTAGATAAAAGACTCCTGTACAAATGTAAATGTAGGCTACTTTTTTTTTTCAAAAGTCCAACTTCCAAATGACAATAATGGGGTGTGAAAGTTTGAACTAAATAAAGAACAAGATATACATACATATACCTAGGCCCTAATAGGTATTTCAACTCCGCATGGCATGATGGCGGCGTAGAATGATTTGCGACGTTGAAATCACTACTTCGTATTAGTTTTAGTTAATTATAATTAGTTAATTTGTTTATTTACGTCGTCTTACTATTGCTCTCATTCTACCAACTCCGTTAACACCCAGTTTAATTCCTTTCTATGACGCCCAGAATTCGACTACAAGTAAACCATTCGATTTTGAAAACGGCTGTGATTTTACGAGCGTCTGCTTGTTGACCCTGTTTGGGAATTCTGTATTCTAGATTGGGAATAACACACCGATATATAAATAAATGAAAAAATGGACGTCGATTGACTGTAGTATAAAAAATATCACATAGGTGTATTATTGGATTTCATTTATCTCATCCATAGCAACAAAGCTAACGGAACCGGAGATAAAAAATCTAAAATGACGCAACACGTTATCAGCTGATCTGGAATGTCAAGCCATTCGACCTTAGAGCGGGCGCCAGAGTAAAAATCGCGAAGATAACATTAATAAAATAAAATAAAAATATGGCGGCCGCTTTCGATAGTGGACACTGCGGCCAGCCGTGATGGTTGACGTCAGTAGAGGCTCTAATAGAGATGATAAACACAGATGACAAAGTCCCGCGTATTTGTCAAACAAGTGAGACAACTAGACAAAGAAATTGAGATGAGAGATCATGCTTCATAAAGAATGTTGTCGTGCTAGTCTAGGAAAACCATAACCAAACAGAATGGACCATAATTAGATCATAGGAAAGGGCTATTGACTTGGTGTTCATGTCATAGGCGATGGGCTGGCACCGGGTTACTTGAACAAGGATACGGGACACTGGAACAGATATATTAACGACCGGGTCAATCATACCGCAGACGAAGCTACAAGCAACACCTCATTATCATCAACAGCCAGGCATGACCCACTATGCGTGCATATTGCGGATTGGGGCGGGTTTTAACCACTGCATATACCACCGGAACTAAGGGCTTAGCGTGCCTTCTGAAGCACGGAGGAACTCAAGATACATTTTTGGTCACCCATCCAATTACCGACCATTGTGACAGTGTCTTAAATACTGCGCTATTGCTCATATACCTAATAAACAATATTTATAACCTTTTGGGAAGTTCCAGTATGAGAAAATAACATGGAAAAACGGTTTATGATACGGAATAATAAAACAATGCAAACAATATGTATGCACAGTAACGCACACATCAGTGTATATCAGAAAACGTGCGTGACGAACATAGGTATTCAGACATAATTAATTGAAACAGCGAAGAAAATCGATAGTGTAACGTGACTTCGATAACAAAACACTGTTCTGTTTCTCATCTCCCATATTGTCCTGGTCCCTTCCGCCGCCATTTTGCTTACGGGTCCGCTTTCCTCCTCCTTCTGTCCCACTTAGCGCGGTCTTCGACTTTCTGTTATCACTCCGGCCATTGGCATGTGGCACTATGTCATCCATAATGACATAAAGCCAGCTACCTAACAGTAGTAGAGGTAATGCTACTGGATTAAGAGTAATTGGATTACATCTCACATCACTAGACAGCAAATATGAAAAACCAATAAATTTGATAATTAGTTCAGGACCCAATGGTCTGACAAATAGGGATGCCAACGACCGTGCGTAGTGGAGAAGAAAATGTAGGAAAGCAGTATCTACGCTCAAAGGCTGAGTGAGGCAACGGGAAACCCTCGGATGAGAGAAAGAGACGACTAACTTAACTTGTTTACTGTCCCATATCGCATCATTCCATGATCTACGGGTGGTGGAGTCAAACACGTGATAAGTTTATGAATTTGTGTCAGTCCTGATTCTCGTGTCATGCACCTCTTAGTTACTGTTCTGTTTAAGACCCATAATGTCATATAATAATTAATTTTATCTCGCAGCTCGTGGCAACGTATTATCAGTAATATAAAGTTGTAGGTGTAAATGTTTATATATATATACTTACTCTTGCGCGCGGTTCCGTTCATGTCAGAAAGAATCGTGTATGTTTTCCATGCAAATTTTAAGCCCGCATTGCAGCACTTTATTTAATTAGTCTCTGAACTCGTTAGTTCAAATTTTGACAAAAAAGATCCGTGACATATAGTTAAGGCTTTCGTATTCATAATATTAGTATGGATAACGAACAGACTGCCTGAAATCTAATTTAAATCCTTAGATTAATAAAAAGAATTTAAATTTATGAAGAAGATATGAGAGATGAATCTATTTATATCTGTCTATGAATTTAAATCTATGAAGTCCCTTTAAGATCAACATACCGACCATTATGTCATATCAATTAAAATCGTATCATATTATGATGTGTTTGTTAACTCTTACGTATTATTTACCTGACCGATTGTAATGAAATTTGGTACACGGGTAGAAAATAACCTAGAACACCACATAGGGTACTTTTTATTCCCCGAAATTCCCATGGGAGCGTTGCCCCGGGTCACAGCTCTAGGCTATTATGATGAGACAGGAAAAACGACTATCGAGAAAAATATAATATTTATATATGTGACAGTAAAATATAATATTAGGGTGATGTTCGATCGAATACATTATTTATTGACTTTTAAAACATGTCTATACATATAATAAAACTGTACATAATCCTATGTAAATATAAATCACTATCATTTATATCTTCAACAAGTCCTCTGGACATTGTAATATTATATCCATCCTAAAAATGTCGAAACGCAAATAGAATTTGGGACGTCCTAAAAATAATATGTAATGATAATGAAGGCTTCTAACCATTGACCTGGATTTTCTATCTTGGCATCTGTCCTCATTACCGCTTAATCCCTTTATCTTGGGTCGAGGTAGGGGGTCACACACACATGATTATGTGCCGCTAAGAAATTATGTTCTCAGATATTTCCTTCCTAGAGAATTCCCGCAAAATTCCAAAAGGAATTCTCATCAGTTTCATGGGAACGATGTGAAGAAATTACTCGGGAATTCTCTTGAATATTTCCGGATTGTTTCCGTACATACTTAACAATTTCGAGAACAGCACATGACACATAGTAGTCCGAATCCACGAGGAATGTCCTAACTTCCTAACTAATATTATAAATGCGAAAGAAAGTTTGTCTTGAAATTTTGCATACAGTTAGTTTGAAGTATGGAGCAGGATATAGGGTACTTTTAATTCCGGAAAAATGACTGCTTCTGTGTGAAACCACGCGGGCGAAGCCACGGGCAAAAGCTACTTACAAAATAATAACGAAAATAAGTTACCTACCTCTTCACGCTCTATCTACTCAAGTAATCTTCTTGAAATTTTAAAAATAAATGTTCCCGTGTTAAATTTAGAATGTGACGGGAAAAAAATACCTTGCGTATTTTATGATTATAATCTGCGAAGTCGCTGGCAAAAGCTGGTTTCTACGTAAAAAAATCTAGACCAGAAATCGCAATTATAAATGCGAATAGGCAGTCAGTATGTAATATTGGATTTCTATTTAATTAATAATAGGCAGTCAGTATGTAATATTGGACTTCTATTGGATCTTGATCTATGGCGGGCCGGCCCACGCCCCCCGCGGCCCGAACGGTAAACATTGGAAGGTTATCGCTATCGATCCAGGAAAACAGCGCAGGGTTCACGCAAAGTGCACCGTGCAGCGCATATCACGTACCCCCCTCCGCCCCCCACTAGTTGCACTGGAAACATTTACGGACCCTTGCCCCAGTCTAGGCAGAGGAAATTACAGACCTCGTGATATATTTCGTTTCGCTCATACAAGAGAAATGCATATTAGGAATATGCGAGAAGAAACTGGGTAGTATCATCGTTTTCCCGGTTCCTTCTTCACCCGAAAAAAATCAGTGTCCGCTTTCACCCTTAGTAATCAGACCATCGGCACGCATATTCTCATAGGCCCATATTGCGATATAGTTAAGGCATTAGGCATGAAGAAGTCAGCGTTATGATGCTTCCAAAAGTCGAGTCTTCACTCATCGTACTACAAATTGTCAATGACTTCTAATAAAATACACTAGATTCAGAGGTAAACAAATACGTCAATAAATAATGTATGATTGACAAACATCAATAAACGTTGCCCCGTGCCCCAATCACGTTTCGGGTATCACTTGTAAATATTTATCGTCGAACTATATCTCTTCCAAGAGCCATTTGTGTGTGTGTATGATATATAGGACGAGGTTATGTAGTGCGCAGTTTAATTGATTCATAGTTCCTTTTGCCACCACTTAAATTTTAAAAAAATAAGTATTCGAAAAAAGAATTGGTCGATCAATGTTCTACATCAAAGTAAAATTTTATGTTTTTTTTATTTGGCTTTTTAAAATGTGGGAAGGCTCAGGGTAAACGTGAAAATTCGTGCGAAAAAAATACTTTAAAAGTAAATCGTCTTCGGTTATGGCAAAGTGTAATAAAGAGTAGTATGTAGTTATGGTTTAGTTATTTCGTTCACGTGGATTGTAATGTGATAAAATCAAACCTTGATTAGGAACCAATTACTGACTTATTACAACAAAAAGTAAGGTTTACTTTATCGCCCCCAGAGGAGGACTAGAACAATTTATTACTTTTAAATATTTTCATGTTGTTGTGAGTAACCAATAGGCTTTTGGCTAGCAGTGGGTGGGAGGGAGGTTCTATCCATTAAAAAAATAACGAAATACAGGTAAAGCAGCACCAAATCGGACAATGTATGTTGCGGTCTTTGGCCTCTATGAAACAAAAATAAATTAACTACATATGTAATATAAATAAATACTATCGTGGTAACAAAGAAATACTTTGCACACGTATCTAATTAGATTAAATTATCTTTTAAGTAAAACAAAATAAATGCGTATAATATAAATTTATCAGCAGTTTTACATAGTTTGAGAGCACAGTCATCTCGTGGCTTGTGACGTCATCGAAGCGGTTAGCTCTGGATTTGCCACTGACTTGTATAACACTACGCTGGACAGAGCAGTCTCTAAAAATTTTGGATTCCTAGTGTTTGGCCAAAATGCTATGGTCACCTTTAATCACATACAAAGCTTTAGTTCATCTGGGGTAAAGTATTCGCCCAAAGCAAGTGACAGGATAATATTCAACGAGTACGAACTGCAAAAGGAGCGCAGCAGTATCGACCAAAGGTCGATATTCAGTAGGACTCTAATGATTTCCGGGACATTCAGCTTTCACACGGTTTAATATAAGCCCTAGCCTGCCTGCCCTACAGCTTCAGACTAAATGATAAAAGTGGACGTTGCAAACAGATTCGGGAATGAAGTTTAGTCCGTTCCGTAATTACGGTTAATAATCTAAGCAGGTGTTTATTTCTTTTAATCCTTGTATGTTAGGGCACGCAGTAAACAGCACATTAATCTATCCAAAATCATGGCAATTTCGCCGCTTTTGCTGTTCTATGCAGGGTAGGTTGAAGTGCGGTTGACTGTACGCTTGAAACCGTTGACCATTTTTCTTATCTAAACATCGACCTGTTGAGTGCCCACAAATATATTAATTTGTATTCTATCCCTATTATAATTGATCTGAGAGCGAAATCAAAGACATGAAAGACGCTGCGAACCAATCACATTGCGGTGTGGTTGTCGTTGCGTCAATTACACGCTGTGATTGGTTAGCTGCAGCTCAATGTGAATCATAGTCGCCCTACGCACACTACTCTGTCTTTACTACATTGATGTAATAGAGATCAGTGTAGCACAAAATCGAGACCTCCCGTCTTCCCCTCATTACATCAACATTATCTCAAACGAGTACGAACATTATCTCAAATGATAACTGGGCCGTCAAGTAAATCTGACTCCTGATAATAACACGCATAAATACATGACACAGTCGCCATTTTTATCAGTTTGCCGCCACCGGCTGACAAGTGACAGCTCCGCGATCGAAATTCAAATCATATTTTTCGTAAACTTTTTAATTTTTTCTTTGGATCAGTTCGGCTGATCGTCTCCGCGTTGAAGCGCCATCGAGGTTCTTTTTTAGCAACAACCTTGGAGGTTGTTGCTTAGAAGTTCATAAAAGCTTTGAGAATTACGCTATTACGGGTAAGATTTTATATTTTATTCGACATTTTAAAAATAATCATCTTTGCATAACTGCAATGAAAATTATTTTTTAATATAAGTATTTATGTAAATTTTTTACCAAATTATATATTTACTGAGTGATATTTTGTGATCGAAATCCAATAATAATTTATAATTCATGAAAATTACTGTGATCTGAGTGAAAAAGGATAAAAAATATATTAGGGGACGGGTTTCAACGTCAAATATCTATTTTATACAACATTATTTAAATTTCAATGCAGGTGGATTCTGGAAGTTTAAAAAAATAAATCAATACTATGTGTATCTCTAGTAGAAATGCTACAATCATAACTCTTATATGAAAAATAACTAAATAAGCAATCGAATCTTTCAATGATCAATTCGAATTTTATTCGACACACCTTGCAAAATTTGCCACGAGCAAAATATTCCACAATTATTCTATTTAAATGGTATAAAATGATCCTAAAAGTTTTGCAACTGATCAAATATGAATAGTTCACATTAATTTGATATATTGCATTGCCTGTATGTTCGGTTTGACGTCAGTGCTACCACGATTAGTTGATGTATTAGGTTGGACGGGCTGGGCCACAGTCAAGGGAAGTTTCCACTGAAATGTGTAATTTTCGTGGAATGTGATGTATATGGGTTTATCTATGTCTGACTATAAAATGGCTTTGTCTGAAAAATGTACCATCTGTATTTACTAATATTATAAATGTTAAAGTATGTCTGTTACGCTTTCACGGCCAAACCGCCGGACGGATTTTGATGAAATTTTTGATGTTTTAGTCAAACATAGCCTACTTTTTTATATCAACCACCAAATTACTATAATGGGGGTGAAAAATTGTACATTATGAAAATCATGTTTGTTCCGTCTTTGCTGAGAAATTGAGGCCGTCTTTTTCCCGCTAATTAACTATAAATATTTATATGGCAAATGGACATGTTCCAACAAGCCCCTTAAATATTTATTTTATTTTTTATATATGATGTTAAAGCGGCAAAACAGAAATACATCTGATTCATTAAGCACATAATTCACAAATTAATATATTGCTGTATGCAATTGTCCTGAACGATAATTTCAGTCGGAAATGGATTGACATAATGGTCGTAACATGTCAAACTCTCAAGAATTGTTTGTAAAATACTCTTAAGATTCGCAGGAGCAAAAGTTTAATTGTCGCTTCTATTATTTTTAATTGGAACATCCCTTGTTACAAAATACAGCTATGTATACTGCGTCTAACGACGAAATTTGTCGATATAGACAACGGGACGTACAGCTGCTATTACATTGTGTCAGTTTTAGCCTCTCTCTAGATCAGACGATGTGGATATTTAAAAACTAATGGCAATACTAGAAAAATCACTATCCATACTAATATTATAAAGATTTAAGATTTGTTTGTAATGAATAAATTGACAAACTGCGGGACCGACCGAAACTTTCAGGAGTAAGGCTACGTTTTTGTTATAGTTATATCCGAGCGAGGCCGGGGCGGGCCGTTAGTATTATACAACAGCATAGTAAAATATCCATGACCTTGGCCGTGGTCTGGTTGAATCAGTTGGGCGCCTGCGTCCCGCCATTGCGTCACAACTGTTTGGTTTTTTCAAGGTTGTTTCACCGGTGTTGTTATGGCAGATTTCATTATGTAATCATAGTAGAGTTAGAGATTCTTTCCCATCTTTAAATATTATAAAAACGTCCCCATGTCGCGTCTGTGTCTGTATGAACGCAATAAACTCATAAACTACCGCACGGATTTTAGTACTCTTTGCACCATAGATCAACAAAAATTAATATTTTTACCAATAGACGATAGCGCATTGAGGGTAAATAATATTTTAATAAACCATTTTTTTAATTAATGATGCAACAAATGTGACAGGTAATAAAATTAAAAATGATTGGGCTGATTTCGTTCTGACGATAGCATTCGACTTTTCCGATCATCTTACTACAGAATCCAAAAATAGATTTTTCTAGATTAGATAACATGAATAACTGAGAAAATATTTCAATTGAAATATTGCCTATTAGATATTATGTCTACTTGTATTGCTTAAGAAACATACTTAGAAAATATTAAAATTAACAAATGGTTCGCTACAAGAGTCAATTCTAGGTCCAACATATTTATCGGTTTCTAATGTGTAAGAATTGTCGGTCAGTAACTAATTGAAGTAAGTACCCATCTTAACTAATTAGTTTATTTAACTACTTAATTAGGATGTCCTTATCTTTAAATTAATTGTAATGTCAATTAGAATATAGGATAAACAGTAAATATCGACGGATAATTCTTGCACTATATTCCGGTTGATAAAGCCAACGTAATTTTAATTCAATGAATGAATGTTTTAATGAAAATGAGACAAACTATCAGGATAATTATTATGTAAACCAAAATGCATTTTATAAAATATCGGCCTGTCCCAAGTTCGCTCGGGTAAAACAGACAGACAGACAGCGAGAAGCTACTTTGTTTTATACTATGGAGTGATGATTATGTATGAAATGTTCACGAAATTACAAATTTTGGGGTCAGTATACAAAACCCCTCTATTACATAAAGATCTGTTCAATGCCAAAGGAACTATAAATTTACGCGAAATATATTCTATTCTATAGTATAGTACTAAGAAGATACATTTTATTCACAGAAAAATATCCCCTTATGATGTAACCAAATATCACATGATACCTTCATGACGATCGATTTCGTAATAGTGATCGTGGGGAATCAATTTGAATATCAATTGCAAATTTATTATCAGGTTCTGCGCTTGATTTGGTCTTTCTATATAATTTTACTAATTGAATTGTGTCGCTACAGAGTTTTGGGCATTGTTTTTAACTGAAAAGAAATTTTTAGTATGTGATTTTATATGATTTAGTCGCCACTGCTGTACAGAAAAAATCTATTGCGAAACAGATATTAGTCTAAAGACATAGAACGTAGGATTTGTTCTGTTATACAGAATTGCAATCCATTCGAAAGAATTATCATAGCATCAGTCTTACGGCGTAGATGGAGCCAAGAGTTGCGAAACCTTGAATTTCGTACACCATATGATGATGAGCTGTATCATGCAGTGTGTGCTGCAGTGTATGATGAGCTTGTTGGTAGAATTGAGATTAGAGACATGTTGCTAGCCCATCGCCTATTATAATTAGGTCATCGATAAATTGAGTTTCAAGGAGCATATCCAATTGGCATGTAACTCCATAACACGTTTTATCATTGATAATGTCATACTAAGCACTCGAATTCAATTGGTTTGTTTAAAGTTGTGTGTCGGTCTGTAGTGATCGATGTTATTGAATTTACAGTCTGATTAAAGGATAAGAAAAATCTTGTAGAAAGTTATTATTTAAAGCATTGTAGTATGATCTTATTCGAACAGATAAAAAAATGGGACAAGTCTTATTTCATGATGACAATATCGGTTTGTATCAAGATTGGTATCAAGAAACTGTGATCCAATTTCAGTACTTTGAAGTCATGTTTGGGAGAGCGGCGTGTTGCCATGCCATATTTGGAATAGCTCCGTTCTCTTCTGTTGAATCTATCTGGAATTTAACTATCATTCATTTCATTGATGAACTTTTGTTTTTTGTAGAGGAGGAATAAGAATGAGTAAGTTTCTATTAACCTTTCATACATTCACTCTATCTCAATGGAGCGGATGAGAAGTGGTTTTTAATTAATCATTTCGGCTTTTTTCCTCTCATCTAGACAAACCGTCTAACCTGTGCTGATCAACACGTATGACCTGCTACTTTCATGTGCCATCCGGTTCAGGTCGTTTTACTGCTGGATTTTATTTAAAGACTAGATGTTTCCTTCGGCAACTAGCCCTGCATCTATCTGCACATCAAAGTTACCTCAACATGAAAGAACCTACCTTTTACGTGAAAGAACTACAAACAAATTCTATTTCATATAAACAGCAAAAAGTAGCGTGTGTCACTCTCCAACTATCTCCCCAAAAACACTTCAAGAAATCCAATACACCGCTTCGACTAATAGTATGGATAGTAAGTCCTGATGGTTGTGTTGTTGTCAACAGGGAGCACCGGGTGAGTCCGGCGCGACTGTCAGTGCCGGGCGAGACGGAGTAGTGAGGCTCTGTGCCAGGTGCCGCGGGCGGCCCGCGCCGCGCTGCTGGCGCCGCGCGCTCAACGTAGACCCGCCTTGGCTGCGCCGCGCCATCGCCCGCTGACGCCCGCCACACGCCGCCACGTCAGTGTCTAATTTCCTTTTACCCAATATGATAATTGTTAACGTTGTCTTGCACCAGTCCAAGCTGCTTAGAAGGTGTTAGTATCAGAAGGTAAATATATCAGAATGACTAAGTAACATAAAGTAAATATATCGAAAAGAGTTTAAATTCGAAGATACACGCTGTCACATTTCCTTTTAATGAATATGAAAGACAAACTAACAAAACAACAAACAAACGCTTCTAAGCAATTTAAACTGGTGCAAACCAGTCTTAGCTGCTTAGAAGCGAATCGATGCCCATTCTTTCTGCTACATGCGGTACTTTAGGAAAGCACGTAAGCACTCAAACGTGATCAATGATTTATCAAGTAAAATATGCAGTTACAAACGCTCCCACAGCAGACAAAACAGTGATATAACATATATCTGTCTTGTACATATAATAATTATAATGATAGACTTACACAGAACATGCAGGGCCGCCATGTACTGTCGTAACTAAAAATACCATAAAGGTATCTTTGCCGGGGACTTTCACATATATGGAAATCTTTTTTATCTAAGCATAGACTTGATTCTAACTCAGTGTTCGTGTAGCTAACGATGTTGTCTCTCTGTCAACAGCTGACAGTTGTGGACTGACGCTACCTGCCCCCACAAGGGCGCCGACGATACCTGACACCGCCTCCGTTTGCACGAAACTAGCCTCACTGATTGGGAATCGACGCATTCTGGAAAACATGAAGGTTTGTCACTCTCTCTCTCGCATGTTTCTCGTGACTTTGGCCTCACGTAACCTCACTGATACATAATAATTAATGATGAAATTTTGAAGATCGTCCGCTTGCTTGACTTTGACCCTTTTTGGAATGTTGTTGTTACCAAGAGGTAAAGAGGCCCGTGAAGACACGGCCAAGACTGTTGTTATCTCTTAGTCGCACACCCCTGCCGCACATACCCTTGTATGTGCGGCCGAGGTAGAACGTGGGACTTACGCGCGTTCATCTCCAAGGCGATTTTATATCAAACCGGCTAAAAATAAAAGGAAAGAAAACATTATCACTACGTAGTATAAACAAAGTCGCTTGCCGCTGTCTGTCCCTATGTAACTACGCAACGGATTTTGATACGGGTTTTTCAAATATATTGTATGATTCCTAGTTTTTACAGCGGTGAAATACAGCTAAAAAAGAAACACGTGGCCAAAATGAGATTTCTATAACAAAACTCGAAAATAAAATTCCTTCCAGGTTGTAGATGAAGAACGCATCCGCGTGATGGAGGGCCCCTGGAGCCCTACGGACGTGATCCGCCAGATCGTGGAGGAGGGCTCGCAGGAGGACCCCTTCTACGTGATGGACCTCGGCGAGGTGGTCGCGAGGTACCACCGCTGGAAGGAGCTCATGCCCAGGGTCGAGCCCTTCTACGGTCAGTACCGCTGTCGTGAAACAAAAACTGCTGTTCGATTATTATCACTATATTAGTATTAGACAAAGTCGCTTTCCGCTGTATGCATAGATCTTTAAAACAACGCAACGGATTTTGATGCGTGTTTTTGACCGAGCAAATCAACTTGGGGCAAAAATACATCTTTTGTATGTAGGTACGTTTGTAACGCGATAACTTTCGAACCGTTGGTTCGATTTTGATGATATTTTAAAGGTATGTAGGATATGCCAATAGAATTTTTAAGTTGGTGGGGCAACAAAAGCGGTTAAGTCGTTTTTGAAATATTCACAAATTTGTAAAAATGTATATTGTTTGCGAGGTTCCAAGTTCGCGGCGAACAACTGGTATAAAATGCCTAACTGGAAATGTATGGAATCTGCTGATTTTATCACGATTCCGTGATGGCTCTGTATATTTATGCATCTAAATGTTTTGCAGCGGTGAAATGCAACGACGAGAAGTTACTGCTGACGACGCTGGCCGCGCTGGGCGCCGGCTTCGACTGCGCGTCCAAGGCGGAGATTGAGCTCGTCACCTCCATCGGAGTCAAACCCGAGTGAGTCTGACCGTCATATAGCGGCAATTGGTCTTTATTCTGTTTCATATAAGTAAAAATTTCTTTTAGTCTATATCTCATTGGAACTAGCAAATTTTGTCAGTTAAATAATTATTTATTATTATGAAAATAATATTTCTTTGAACATAATACCTATTTCTAAGAAACACAACTTTTAGTTTCCAAATTAAAACAAAAATGCCGATATCGATATCAAATTATTTAGCTATAAATGAACAATTAATAATACACGGATATTGATTGCAATTGGATAACATTATTTATTTATGATAATAACTACACACGATACTAACAGTTGCCCAGCCAAAGTACATAGTTACTAATGTTGCGACTAGCAACATTAAATTTAATTTTAATACTGGCAACATTGTATGTATAATTTTTTCTCTCTTCCTGTGTGTGCCAAAATAAAAGCATCGTCTAACTAAAGCCTGCAATTTAATTATATAATTGTCCTAAACGACGAACCTAAGTACCACAAATACAGTCCACTAACAAAAGGAACAACTACACAAAAACATAGCACATATTAATCGTAATTATAAAGTTACTGAAACAATTTTCCTGCGACTCATTTTTTACTTTATGCATTCAATCTTACTAATATTATAAATGCGAAAGTTTGTGAGGACGTATGTGTGTATATTTATCACTCTCATGCATAATCTTTAACGCAAAATCTCTGAAACACGGTACAATTCCGAAATTCCCACTGGAGCGAAGCCCCGGGGTACAGTTAGTAATATATGGTTATATATAGTAATGAAAAATTGGCTCAATACTAATAATAGTGTATCTCCCGCCCTAGCCGCATAATATTCGCGAATCCCGCGAAGCTGTCGTCCCACATCCGCTACGCCAGCAGCGTGCGCGTGCGCACCATGACCTTCGACTCCGAGACCGAGCTGCTGAAGATCAAGCAGCACATGCCCACTGCCCAGTGAGTACTATTTGTATGTGTGTGTCTCCCGCCCTCATCCGCTACACAAAGCAAAGGCACATGGAATTGTGGATACGAACGAATCGGATTGGATGGTACCTGGATCAAAGGTTGTCTATAGCTATTCAGGTTATATGGGCACCAATGAGCCAGATAGGTTTCGGATTTTTGACTGATTTTTCATATATTTTTTATACAATTGTTATTTTTACCACTATTTAATATTAGGCTACAAAAAAGGCATATTTAAACGAATTTTGTAGCATGGCATGCAAAATTCCAGTTTAAAAAGAGTCTAAATTTATTTTTTTTAAATATTTACTAATTCAAAGATTAGTCAAAATTAAAACAGTTTAAAATTATTTTTATTTAAACTCTTCATAAAACTGTTAACTGAAAGTGCAGTGATTAACATTTCTCATGATAAGTTGTCAAATATGTGTTCATATTCTACGCATATTTGACGACCTCGGTGGCGCAGTGCTTGCCTCTGAACCGAGAGGTCCCGGTTTCGATCCCCGGTCGGGTTATGATAGAAAATTTGTTATAAAATATAGTATCGTTGTGTTAGTATCCCATAATTAACATTAATTAGTGATATTGCAGGCTGTTGATCCGCATCCGCTGCGACGCTGCGTCGGCGCAGTGTCCGCTGGGCCTGAAGTTCGGCTGCGACGCCGCGCTGGAGGCGCCGCGGCTGCTCAAGCTGGCCGCTGTGCTCGGGCTGGAGGTGAACACTGTTTATTTATTACATCCATCGGAATCATTGATTACAATCATGATCATAAAATACGCAAGGTATTTTTTTCCCGTCAAATTCTAAGTTTAATAACACCGATTCTGAACACACAGGAACATTTATTTTTTCTCCATACTTCAAACTATATGTATTCAAAATTTCAAGAAGTTTACTTGATAGTAGATAGAGCGTGAAGAGGTAGGTAACTTATTTTCGTTTTTATTTTGTAACTGGCTTTTGCCTGTGGCTTCGCCTGCGTGGTTTCCCACAGGAGCAGTTATTTTTCCGGGATGGACGTCCTTCTCCATACTTCAAACTACATGTATGGAAAATTTCAAAAAGATTAGTTGAGTAGAGCGTGAAGTGGGTAACAAACAAACAAACGCTGGGGTACTTAGGATAAGGGGTGGTACTCACGAGTGCTTCGAACGCTGCGGCCACGAAGTAATTTTTTTTTTTTAATTTTAACAATATTAATAATTAGCTTTACTAATAATAATTAGCTTTATAAATGACTACATGTCGCCCGGGGCTTCGCTCCCGTGGGAATTTTGAGACAAAATTTAGCCTATAGCAATCTTGGATAATGTACCTTTGTAATGCTGAAAGAATTTTTGAAATCGGTTCGGTAGTTTCGCAGATTACCCGCCTCAAACATACAAACTCACAAACGCTCATCTCTTTATAATAATAGTATAGATTGATTTTGGAAATTATTCATTCCTCAAGAAAATTGACGGATCGTAATGACAGCGGATGACGGCGGATGTTAGTTGGTGATGAACAGTTGACCACATGGAATTCTGTGTTAGGTGATCGGTGTGTCGTTCCACGTGGGCTCCGGCGCCGCGGAGACGGCGGTGTACTCGCGCGCCATACAGCTGGCGAAGGCGCTGTTCCTGTTCGGGGGCTCCGTGGGGCTCCGCATGCAGCTGCTGGACATCGGCGGCGGCTTCCCGGGGCACAGCGGCTCCAGCATCGACGAGGTATATTCATTTTATTTTTTACTCTTTATCAATCATAACCTGTTTTGATATACTTTTGACTATGTACATTATGTACTTTTATATAAGTATTATGAGAAAAAAACTTAGTAAGAAACAATAATGGTAAGCCCTTCCGGCATGATAGGGACCAACACTGTTCAAATGAGTTTCTTTCGGCATTTCTTCTCAGAAATGGTCATTCAGAAATGCTAGTAGTTTGTAGCTTTTGAGAAATAACTATTTAATATAAAAATTGATGTGAAAAAGTGCCTGTGAAGGTCTAATTTCTGAATAAATGATTTGAATTCAAGTAGCTAATTATTTATTTGTTGTAATGATTTGTTTTTGAAGTGAAAACTGACGTGAAAACGTTGTGCACTTTTTGTGATGGGTAGAAATAGGACAGGTGGCCCTGATCGAAAATTCGTAAGATTTAAAAAAATATTTCGTCATTAGAAAGGTACATTATCTAAGATTTTATATATTTATCTAAGATGCTGTACATTATTTTTTATTTCAAATTTCACTCAGGAGCGAAGCCCCGGGCAACATCTAGTAAATTATATTAACGGGGCTTAAAAAAGGTTCATGCTAAATTCCGTTAATATAATTTACCAGCTACGCCCCGAGGCTTCGCTCCCGTAAGAATTTTGAAATAAAATATAGCCTATAGGAATCTCGAATAATATTCTAATATACCTTTCTAATGGTGGAAGAATTTTTGGAAATCGGTTCGGTATTTTCGGAGATTACCCGCTCATGAAACATAACAATCCCCGGCGCCAGGTGGCACGCGTGATCAACAGCGCGCTGGAGTGTCAGTTCCCGGAGCGCGGGCCCGGCGTGCGCGTGGTGGCGGAGCCCGGCCGCTACTTCGCTGCGGCCGCCTACACGCTCGCCACCATGGTGCACGCCAAGCGGGAGGTTAGTGTTGCATCTTTCATCATCAGAAATGTTCATTCCACTAATATTACAACTGCCGTTTTTCCGATATCAAAGTATATGTCCTTTTCCATACTTCACTCGATGTTGCCCGGGGATTCGCTCCCGTGGGAATTTAAAATATAGCCTATAGCAATCTTGTATAATGTACCATTGTTATGGTGAAAGAATTTTTGAAATCGGTTCGATACATTCGGTGATTACCCGCCTCAAACATACAAACTCACAAACGCTTACCTCTTTATAATGATAGTATACTTAGATTAACTTTCATTGGCGGCTTCGCCCACGTTAATTTCCCAAGGAAACTGTCGTTTTTCCGGTATCAAAGTATATGTCCTTTTCCATACATCGTATTATATGTATGCAATTTTTTTTACCGAAACCAAAGCCAAATATTCGGTCGGACACTAGTAATAACACAAGATTGGACCAATAGGAAAAGGCTCAAGCAGACTTTGAGGCTTTTTCCCAGCAGTGGGACACATGACTACTCGTAATAATCTATATACTTACATATTATAAAACACAGTCCTCTACCGCGTCTATCTGTTCGCGATAAACTCAAAATCTACTGCACGGATTTTCATGCGGTTTTAACCCATTGGTCGGTTTTCACAGGTTATATAAGTTATATATTTATATATATTTCACATGTTATATACTAATAAATCTTATCTGCGTAAATCACCACAATCGTGATCACAAACATGCTAAGTTTCAATAAGATTATTTGAGTAAGTAAACCACAGACTAACACCCTCCGATTTAAGGGACCACAGAAAGGGATGCAGGTATTTAAAAGAAAGAGATGTAGGACCACCTTCCTTTTCTATTAAATACGTGCATTTCCTTCTATAGATCCTAGATTGCCCTAAGCCTGTCTAACATTAATAACGTACAATAAAATAACATAGCAATAACATACAATGTTAATTAACGCAGGTGATATCGAAGGAGGGCGACGATGACTCGCACACGATGTACTTTGTGAACGACGGAGTCTATGGCTCCTTCAACTGCGTGCTCTATGACCATCAGCAAGTCGCCTGCGAACTTCTGCAGGTTAGTTTACCAAACAAACATACATATAAATTATATTGTAATAAGTATTGTAAAACAGATCACAGTAATGGCTTTTCTAAAATAAATGTTCAGTACTTTAATTAGGTAATTTACTTCGTTGTATGTAATTATTTATTAGTTAATTTATATATGTTTTTATGTTTGTAGAATAGAAAATTTAAAAAGAAATTATATTGATATTATAATATTATTAATTGACCTATTCACGCGTTTATTGTGACAATATTTCTGTTGTATTAATTAGTGTAATAAAATATATATATTTATTATTATTATTTAAATAAATAATTTCCTCTACAGCCGTCCTCCGAACCGGCTGTGCCGTCGTCAGTGTGGGGCCCGTCGTGCGACGGTCTGGACTGCATCCTCCCCCGCACGCCTCTGCCCCCCCTCGCGACGGGCAGCTGGCTGCTGTGGCGCGACATGGGCGCCTACACCATCCCCGTCGCTTCGCCCTTCAACGGGTTCCCCGTGCCCAGGGTCCGCGCCGTGGTCGACCACCGCCTGTGGTCAGTTCTCACTCGATACTTACTAACCCATACTATTATTTTAAAGAGAACATTTGTATTTTATAGGCCGATAGTACTAGATAAAAATATGACATAGACACAGGGGTCATGTCCTTTTCACAGTTCGTAGTCAACAAAAATATATCATTACTATTATCATCATCGTCATATCGAGTGTGTCATTGCTAACACTGGTGTCAGGTTTTAACAAATCTCCTAAATATAATCTGCCCAACAATGTGATGGCTCTAAAGAAATCAATAAAAATAATAATATGCTAAAGTATTAACCGACAAATTATTTCCAGGTCTGTCCTCCGCGACCTATGGCCGCTTACGGAGTCCCACTTCGTAGTCGGGTCGACGATGCGAGGCCCGCAGTCCCCGCCCCCCGCAGCGCCCGCTAGCCCCGCCCCCGCCCCCGCCCCCGCCCCCGCTAGCCCCGCCCCCGCCAGCCCCGCCCTGCTGGAGTCGCTGGAGCCGCACTCGCATCTCCGCACTGCGGTGTTCGTGGAGTGCGCGCTCAAGTGACCGCCAGCGGCTTGAACGCCTCGTGGAAAATGCGCGATTTGATTTGTATTTTCTACAAGTCACGTCAAGTGACCCCAAATTGTGGCAAGTGTTTCAAATACAACATATGCAATAGTTATGAGTGTTGAAACTATGCGATGACTAAACTGAAAATTTTGAAAATTATCTTGTGAAGACCTAAAGCTGTAATGAGCGAAACTGATGTGTTGTCTGTAAATTCTGTGGGTTGAAAATAAGAGGTAAAAATCATTTAACTACAGCCTGTCAAGAAAGTGAAGAAACGAGACGACTGTCTCGTGTTGGCTGGCGACACTGGTTTATCGACCAATCTTGACCATTATATTAGTTATTGCGAAGGCAAAAAAAATGTTGAAAATCGGTTTTCTTCATTTTCTTTGACAATAGACTGTCATAATCATTGATTGTTGATTGAAATATAAAAGTGCATGGAAACCATTGGCATGTTCTGGATAATATAATAATGTTAACCAGCACGCCGACCACCTGTTCTAATATACACAATGAAATGCTTTTCTCAAAATGTAAGGAATTTAACATAGAATATACAGAATGCAATTTTGGGGAAAGTTGAGATATTTTGTGGAGGATATGTTATCATACGCGCATTTTTCTCGCGAGTTTCAATTATTAACAATCAAGACTTGAAGAAGACAGAAGATTTTGATTATTCTGTTGTGTTATAAAAATGTCTAGATTGTTAATTTTTTTTGTGGACGTATTCCCATACAAAGTGATTTGAAGAATGAATATTATTTGTGAGTAAATGTATTTAATCTAATAAATAATTACGTATACATTTATTGTATGGGAATATGTTTCATTTGACTTATGTTTTTTTATACAATTTTGACTTTGTTTCTTTATATTGATTGAGAAATTATTATTTTTTATATACTAGACAATTATTAACAATTTTTGTAAAACAATGATTTTAACTATTTCATGTGCTAATAGAAAATAATTCATTATGGACTTTGCAATGTTAAACTTTTATATATTGTATATCTTTGAGTAGATATGTGTAATTTTATAGAATTTTCTCCGCTACTAACAGAATATCATGTTTTTTGTAATGAACCAATTAAGTTGGTTTTAAGCCTTATTACATTGTGCATAAGGTCTCTAATGGCACCACATCTGCGTTTAAATGAACTGCCGAATTGTATTTACTTGAATCATTTCACATGATCATAAAGCTCGTGTCTAGAGTAGCGTACATTCCTTTGTGTAAAACTATCGATGTAAAGGATTTCTCAATGTATCACTAGATGGGTTTCGCGGAATATTTGTAGCAAATGCTTTTCGAATACATTTATTGGATGTACTTTTTGTTTTTTTTTTTCTCTGATTCCTGGCAATAGCCATACTTTTGACATACACAAAATACTCTATGAAAACTCTTAATTTCTAGATAATTGAAAAAATATATGAATTGCGAAATTCTAAAAGAATAGGCATAGAATTAGTAGGTACTCCAGAGTACTAGGTACATACTTCTCACCACTTCTAGTAAAGCAGCTAGGATAATGGGAATAGGATAATGGATATAGGTATTAAAAACATGTACAATCAAAATCAAAATATTAACTCTCCTCTCTTAACTAAAAATTAACTCTTTCCTAAAGGTTTAAGAAAGAGTTAATTTTTAGTTGTCGTTATGCGAAGTTTGCATTTCGAGAAGTTCGCATTTTGAGCAGCTGGTATTTCGAGAAGTAGGCAATATGATAAGTTGTCAATTCGCGAGCGGTTGGCATTTTAGGAAGTTGGCATTATGAGCTGCTACGTAAAAAATCACTTTACCTGGGTCATGCTGTCTAGTCTAGTAGTATATGGGTTTATCTAGTCTAGACACAGACAATTAAGTCTAGATAAAACCATATACTCGTCTATGTTCACGACCTTTACATATTAGCCCAGGTTTTGTCCAAACAGTCGGGCGCAAACTCATCAAGTATAGTTGGGTTTGCTTTTTGGGCAGATACTGGGCGTAAACCCATCTATTAGTAAACAATAATAAGGGTTGCAGTAAAATTCAATTGAAAAGAAACAAGAGAAAAAAAAGAAGAAAATATTTCCTTATATTTAAATAAGTATTCAAGAATACATTCGCAGCCTAACGTAAAAATATAATTTTGGTATAAACTCTGGCACCTTACATCAATGGCTATTTAGTTTACACACTATTTTACACATTAAAATGATATCATTACATTACAACAATGTTCCACCGTAGAGCTAACGTTTTCCAATAAGTTTAAAGGAAACCTAATTGGTCGATTAGGTTATTCTCCATGAGACCACATGCGGCTGACCACACGTGTGATATTGTCAAATGATAACGTTTTCCCCCACAGGATTTTCCCCATTCGTCCGATGACTTCTTATCAGATAAATCAGTCCCTGATAGAGTTGAATAGACATTTATTGAAGATACGATTAAAAATATGGAATGTTTACAATTTCGAAATAATGACAGATGCGTATTTTCAACTAACGGGGTTTTCTTTGCTAATGTATGTGTTTTGCCAATTTAATTGAAAGTTCTATCTATTGGTACTGATTTATACTTATAAGTATCAACTAGCAGTTACGAATGAGACGACATCGGATATGTGTAGGTACGACATTATTTAACCATTAATGTTGTACCTACACATGTCCGACTCGAAATTTTTAAATGACTACAATCACGAAGTGCAGTCTCATACGGAGATTTTAAATTTTTCTAATATAACCATTTGCCGCACTCGCGGTCGGCTTGTGTGGTCTCATTATAGAATAATACATACGCGCCACCATCGCATTTCTATAAATTTATTTTATACTTATAAAAAAAATTACAAATTATAACACAGGTTTTTTTAGAAAGTAATCTGATTTTCCACTTTACAATGTAGCCACAGTTGACTACAGCTTACTAAAACGAAAATTTGGTCACCGAAATCCGTTTTGTCAAACAGTCTACGCAAGTCAAAATTTTTCGCTAATAAATAAAAGACATTATCTAAAAGACATTGCCATAAATGTGATGGCGGCGAATACATGTGGGGTCTTAAATGGAATGCTTAATTTGGACGCAAAATGATTTTTTAACACGTTATATACCTATTACGTTTATTATTTAGGTGTCAGGTAAGCCAATAGACAATACACCAATAGCTTAACCGATCTACTTAAATTAGGCAACATTTTTATAATTTCTGTAATTATGGTAGTAGTATAAGTGTATTTTGGTAGAATTTGGCATTCTACCAAATGGAAAAATTATTTACGTAACGCAACTTAGTCACTTTGAAAATAAAAGTGAAGACGGATGTCTTTCTAAATAAATACACAAGTAATGGATAATGTACTTTTCCGAAATGCATGAGTATTATTTAAATACTGTCTTACAAACCAATCTATCTAAAAACTTAAATGTACTGCAATCCGAATTGTGGACATGGTCACATTACACTATTGGAATTTGTAAAACTTTTATATTTAAATGATCCATATATTATAGTGAATAAATATAAAATACAAAACACCCAGCGTCATCTCTAATCTATACTTAATAAAAATTACAACTTTAAAACGTATTTGCCACTTGTCAAAACTTCCTTCTCCAACCTCCAAACAGGTAGATAAAAAAACTTTTCTATAATATTAATATTGAAAAAGCATATCTGTTACGTTTGATTAGGTTTTCAGTGTGACTTTATCGACCAAACTGTATAAGAGGGAAAAAATAACAGTCACATCTTCAAAAATAACAATTCACATCTTTCAACTCAATTCACCATACTTTTCTAAAAACGTGACCATTCATTTATTATGGGGGATTATTACAATACGACCAATATTGTTTACATGTGTGTAACATATATAAAATATGCCTGTTTTTAGTATAATTTATTACAGGAAATCTAGAAATTATCTGCGTTATTTGTTAATTATAAAATATATGTACCCTAAATGCCCTAATTAATTATCATAGCTACTACAATAAGTAATTTTCTATTTGTAAATCGGTCTATACATATACACGATATTTATTACGTATTACATTTTAATAGGACATTAAACTGATTTACAAATAAAAATAATTTGCCGAATCTATCACCAATATCGAGTAAATCATTACATGATTTAATTTCGAAATAATAAAAATTATAACATCTAAAACGAATAGTAACTCAAAAATGTTGTACCTAATTTTTCTTAACACAAAAAATAAAATAATAAGTAGATCAAATGATAGTTACTTTTAAAATTTTAATTCTATTGTTTTAAATATAGCTACAGTCTGCCAAGAAAGTGGAGAAAACCGATTTTTACCAGATTTTTTGGCATAGCAATATCAAATAGAATGGTCAAGATTGGTTGATGAACACTAGTGTTGCCAGCCGAAAGCCGAAATCTTCACTTTCTTGACAGACGGTATAATTGAATTAATAAAAAATAAATAATAATGAGTATTTAGATAATAATGAATTAAAATAAATAAATATCACCGAAATAAAATGCCATCAGTAAACTATCGAAAATTTCCAACTTATTATATGAATGGAAGTGAATGACACTATTGGATCAAATAAGCTTATTAAAAAACACCAATACACCTTAATTAATTATAAAGATTAGAATTATATAAATATGTATGTTTTGTACTTTATTTAATGTAGTGACATTGTCTTTTAAATATAAATGCATTTTTTCGCCAAAAATATGCAGATAATTTTTGAACATCATCATTGATGTATTTCTTGTTATAACTATATAGGAATAACTAAAACATAAGATAAATAAATAACAGACAGCCAATCAAAATATCAAGTAAATTTTAGTCTTAATATTAAAAAAAACATTATAATCATCAACTGGAATTAGCTATGATTTACAAATGCATTTGCAATATTGTTCAGAATTCTAAATATACATCTTTGGAAATGATTAAGAAAATCAATATATAATAAATAGGTGAAAATGCATAAAATTTTCGTGAAAAAAAAATTTCACAAAAAAAAATCTAAATTATGATCAGAATAATGTAAAAGAAAAATATTTTTATATAGATATTTTTTACAATAGAAACATTGCTTCGATTTCTAAACATATTTAGTTGGGTCATATTTAAGTCAATATAAAAATATCCCACTGGAAAATTAAGTAGATATTATGTTCAATTTTCTTACTTATTTTATAAGTATACAAAATAAGAAAGATAAATACAGTTTCTTTCCGTTTTTCTCTTTCCGATTTATCGATATTCGACCTTGCGACTCACTCGTTACAAGTGCAATCAATCCACAGATTATAATGATATGACAGCTCTATTACTAATTCTTAGTTAATGACTCATACACCATGAAATATGCTATGACTACACGGAGCTCACGAACAATAACGAATGTGTTTTTATCTCTTTTTAGCGTACTATGATATCCTACAACGGAAAGAGACAAGTATAATCTTTGGCGTTCGTTGGGTCGGTGTAGACATAGCTTTACACATAATAATATATAGCGCCTATAAAAAGTGTGGTTGCTGCATCGTTTTCAGATGGAAACACAATTAAAACACACGTATTAAAAAAAAGGCCGATATTGTGTGTAATTACCACATTCTCCACTCCAACCGGCTCTTGACACTGGCTAAATACAAAGTCACATCTAGCAAGCTAACTTATCTACACTGTCTCTTTCACACTTTTCACTCGAGCTGTCACTTTTCTCTTTTAGTTTCCCGTTGTGACATTTACCGTTCGTGTAGCCTTTCTCGCTCGTTTTAGATTTGTGCTTCAGATGTTTGGGTAATTCTATCACTCGTTCCATAAGCGCCAGGAGTATGTTTCCTGGCACTCTTTGGTGTTCGTCAATTAATTTCTCTATTGCATCGGCAACCTGGAAGGAACGAAGAAATAAGAAAATTTTGCATGAAAAAATAATTAAGTTCTCTAAAAGAAAACACAAGTAGTTTTTATCAATGATAGATTTATATAACACACATTTCTTCATGTTGATAAACTAACATACAAATGTGAATCCTGATAACATAATAAATCTTTTTCAGGCAGTGGACAGAGATATATATTGAGTGATAACTTTATTGCCATTTTAGTTTGACCGTATTGTTGATAAAAGGCTCGTATTACAAAATGGTACTCGTCGGCACAGGTGTGTGTGATGAGCGTTAGAATGAAGTATTAGCTTTGGCGCCGGGCTGTGTGGTCGTGTTTCTTTAAGATTGCGGCGTATGGACTAATTCGAAAACGATGGCCACCAAAATCAATTTAGTCAACTGCGCACTGTAGTACAAAACTATAAAACTTGATGACATTCTTCATCTGGTGAGGTACAATCTTATCGAGTGGGTTAACTCACCTTCCTCTGCAGCTGTTCGGGCGTGAGCGCGGGGTCGTGGGCGATGGGCGCGCCGAGATGAGTGACGAGCTTGACGGGGAAGCCCCCGTAGACGGGCGTGAGCGGCAGCCGCGAGGCCGCGTACACGCGCCGGCACGCGCCGCGCAGCCAGCCCACCGTGCGGAACGCCTCGCGCACGTTCTGCGTGAACATCGGCACCACCGGCTGCGCCATTTGCAATGTTTGCTATGTTATGGCAACGGCACACTGTCGCCGAACAGTTCACCACTACACTAATACAATAATCAATTGGACAAATTTGTATGAAATTTGGTGCACAAGTAGAATATACAACATGAAAATCACATAGGGTACTTTTTATCTTGAAATTCCCACGGAAGCGAAGATTATATTTCATTCATGTTCATATTGGTATTTTTATTATTACTTTGTCCTCTTATCGATCTCATCCAAAAAAAGAAAAACTTAACTGGTGCAACAAGCCAGCGAGTGTACGATAGAAAATATTAATAAACGCGAAAAAGTATTTTTGTAAACTTGTCTAGTGTGTCAGCGAAGAAAAAATCTCAAATGATAAACGTAACATTCTGAAACTCACAACTTTGGCTTCTTGAGCGACCTTAGCGAAGCCGATCCTGGACTTCCAGTGCAGCCGGTACTCGTGGTCCCCGAACTGCGCCTCGTAGACGCCGCCCGGGGAGATCGCCAGCGGGTTCCCGCCGCGCAGCACGCCCGCGCACGTCGACACCGTGCCCGGGATCACGCACAGGCCCTCCAGCAGCGACGCCCACCCTGAGGTTAAAGTTAAAAAAAAATAGTTTGTAATGCAAAAATACAACATTTTGTTTAGGATGATGTGACCAGCCAGGTATTAACAAAAGTACAATTTTTTGTTTAGGTTGCGATACCAACCTTAAATTTGAGTAAAATAAAACTTTTTGTTTAAGATGCTGTGCCCAGTCTGTAATTTAAAAAAAAAAAACAAATTTTTGTTTAGTTTGCTTTGCCTATTCTGGAGTAAAAAAAACTAATTTTTGTTCATGTTGATGTGCCTAGCCTGAAGTTTAATTATTTTTTTTTAAGTTGCGGTGGCCAGCCTAGAATTTGAACTGCCACCGCACTGCACTAATAAGCTCTACAAATTAATATAACATTTTTTAATCAATATGTTTGACAATCACTTATTAACTAGAAGTGATTGTCGACACTTACCGGGTATTTTGAACATAAACCGGTCAGCGACCGTGTGTATGTGACGCCTCTTGAACAGCAACATTCTGGCTGTGAAGTAATACATGTCTATCGGCAGCGCGCCATGGTAGTATATGATTAGAAATGGACCGTCGGGTATGTTTTCTAAGCCGCGTATTTCGTAACCTGAAAAGGAAACAATCCACAAGCATATTATAAAGTCTGTCCCGCTTTCGCGGCTAAACAGCTGTGGATAAGAGAGAGATGGAAAGAATTCCGGCGACAGGAATTTTGTTCTTAAATTTTGAACGAAATTAATATATTTTAGTGTATTTTGTTTATTAATGAGTTTTATACGTACCGTGCCATAACCATCCGTGAGCGTCCCACAGCGCACAGACTGCTAACCTAGCCGCTTCCTTCCAATCATTATGTACTCCGGCAACGACGCGCAATCTGAAATTTATATTGTATCAGTCATTTTCATGGCCCCACTGCTGGGGCACTGGCATAGTAATAGATGTAATAATATATAGTAATAAATCACACATGCTGAGTTAGCCCCTTGGGATACTAATTCGACTATACTATCTTTATAATATACTAGTCCGCCCCGGTTTCGTTCGGGTAAAACCACAATAAAAAATAGGCATGTTATTCGTGTGAAAGTTTCGTCTATCTCTATGCCAAATTTCATCAAAATTCACCCAGTAGTTTTTTAGTTTATTCATTACAAAATAAACAATTTTTCTTTCTTTATAATATTAGTACAGAAATATGTGTGTATGGGCTAGTATGGGGGTGGTTCGCAAAGCGTTTCGACCGCTGCGGACGCGCTGTTATTACGATCCGTCAAGGAATCATTTCCGAAATCAATCGTTCATAAAATTGACATTTACTACAGTACAGATTAATATACATAACCATCCAAGAACCAGGTCAATCTGAAATATATTTTCCAATTTGACCCGACCGGGGATCGAATACTATTGCGAATATAAAATCCTCAAATCAATACACCAATATATTATTTAATTAATTAACTTAATTAATTGATAACAAAACAATTGTTTTCCTTGCACTTGCGTGTTCCTTTGTTCAATATGATTTTCATACAAAATATTACGTTATCGACCTAATGTAGGTATATGTAATGTATGTAATGTACATACATTACATATACCTACATTAGGTCTTAGATATTAGGTCTCATACTTTTGTCGTAATTATTCAAATCTGTAACACCTATGTAATTGTACGTGACACAAGTAAAACGGTCTATTAAGTGTAAATATGTACACTTAAGGTAATGGTAATGTATTTATGAATATTTATACATTTTATATATCTAAAATCTATACAATCCTACATATAATTAATAATAATAAACAATAATAAATATATTAGGACAAATCACACAGATTGAGCTAGCCCCAAAGTAAGTTCGAGACTTGTGTTATGGGATACTAACTCAACGATACTATATTTTATAACCAATACATATATAGATAAACATCCAAGACCCGGGCCAATAAGAAAAATATCATTTTCCATCATGACCCGACCGGGGATCGAACCCGGGACCTCCCGGTTCAGTGGCAAGAACTTGACCACTGCGCCACCGAGGTCGTCATGGAACCAGCCAATTAAACCTTTAGTCGCATAAAGTCCACTACTTATATCAAAATTACCAAATAGTCACTTACAAGTGGGATATATCTTTACATAGGAGATAATAATGGGGATCTTTATGGGACTGATGGAAGCTAAAATTTATTTTCCAGAATTTTTGTCCGTCCGTCTGTCTGTATATTTGTGCGCACATCACGCAAAAACTACTGGACGGAATTAGATACGGTGTTCACAGTTGTATAGCAGATGGTCTAATTTAAAATTGATATATTAGTTTCATCGCGATTCGTTGCTTTGAATTGAACCCGTGCGAGATATTGACAAAAACCAGTTATGAGCACGTAATAAACGCAGGCAAAACTGTGGACAAAAGCTAGTATACAATAATACAAAGCTATATCTGTATACTACTATTATAAAGAGATAAGCGTTAGTGACTTTGTATGTTTGAGGCGGGAAATCTCCGAAACTACCGAACCAATTTAAAAAATTCTTTTACCATTAGAAAGCTACATTATCCAAGATTGCTATAGGCTGGTTTTTATCTCAAAATTCCCACGGGAGCGAAGCCCCGGGGCGAAGCTAGTATGTTATATAATGTGTACGCCTGCGTAAATTTAAAACAAACATCGTTTTCATACAAACTTTCACCCCCCCCATTTAAGATCACTTTGGGGGTTGATTTTTGTATAAAGTACATGCATGTATACCAATTTTAATTCCATTAAAATCGGTCCAGCGGTAGTAACATCTAGTAGATAAAATATTTGTGATGATTTTTTTTTGTTTCAATTGAGTTCCAAGAATCAAGTAAGGCGGTTACCACAGCCGTTATAATATGACGTACCTGTAGAGCCTATACAAGTGGAATATAATACTGCTCATATATATGAGTACTATAATGAAGCCAGGCAGGAGGAAGGTGACGATCACCGGCGTCAGGAACCACGTCAGCCAGAGGCTGTACTCAGCGTCCACGTACTCCACTGGAAATAATACAAAATTTATTGTTAATTTATTGTACTAGTATCTACTACCTACCTACCTATATATACCTACTAATATTACAAATGCGAAAGTTTGTGTGTATGTATGTTTGTTACTCTTTCACGAAAAATCTACTGGACGAATTGTTATGAAATTTGGTACACGGGTAGAATATAACCTGGAATAACACATAGGGTACCTTTTATCCCGATATTCCCACGGGAGCGAAGCCCCGGGGCGAAGCTAGTATGTTATATAATGTGTACGCCTGCGTAAATTTAAAACAAACATCGTTTTCATACAAACTTTCACCCCCCCATTTATGATCACTTTGGGGGTTGATTTTTGTATAAAGTACATGCATGTATACCAATTTTAATTCCATTAAAATCGGTCCAGCGATTTAGTCTGAAAGCGGAACAGACAGACTTTCGCATTTATAATATTAGTATGGAGTATGGATTGAAAATTTTTTTACAAGTTTTTATTTAGTTTCCCCTGTCCCGATGTGAGGTTCCGTTTATTTTCTGTACGGAACCCTAAAAATTTCATTTTTGTATAAAACTCATTAAATCTAAAAGGAGCTTAGGTAGACACAGGCCTGTATTTCCAGCTCCCAACGTATTCCATTGAACTTTGCACTGTGACATACAGACATCCGGGACATTATCTGTTGTCTATACACAGTCTGGTGCAACGCTACACACGACCAAACCACGCGGCCGACGGACGGACCAATTAAAATTTATCTCACTTATTTTTTTACACAGGCACTAGTTAATGTGAGGCGAATAACGTTTAGGAAAAAGAATATCAGATAAGTGTCAAAAATAGATTGTGAAAACAATCGCTTCAATGAAGTATAAAAACTATTTTAAAAAATACATATATTTATATTAGGACTTGTTTTTATTATCCTCTACCTCGGTGGCGCAGCGGTAAAGTGCTTGCCTGTGTCTGAACCGAGAGGTCCCGGGTTCGATCCCCGATCGGGTCATGATGGAAAATGATCATTTTCTGATTGGCCCGGGTCTTGGATGTTTATCTATATATGTTATAAAATATAGTATCGTTGAGTTAGTATCCCATAACACAAGTCTCGAACTTACTTTGGACCTAGCTCAATCTGTGTGATTTGTCCTAATATATTTATTTATTTATTTATCTAACTCACACTTTGCTCACACTGATAAATGGGTAAATATTTTGTACCGTTATATTTAGCTAAATAAATAAATAAAAATAAAAAACAGGAGAGCATGTATGAAGAGAGTGATGCGATGATGGAGGAAGCGTGTGAGGTTTGTCAGTATCGTGACAAATGGAAAAGCTATAGTAAAACCCAGTAGAATAGGCTACTTTTTATCTCGGAAAAAATAAATTCATGCCAAAACCTGAACACCTAACATTTACAGCGACATCTAACAAAACAAGTTTATTTCTTAGACAAATTAAAAAAAACCCCGACTTTCGATATTCATTTCGCTGCAACTTTTGAATGGCTGAACCGATTTTAATCAAAGATAAAGAAGAACCACCGCATAAAAATTAGCTATCAAATAAAAAGAACCGCATCCAAATAGGTTCATTCGTTGATGAGCTATGGTGCCACGTACACAGACTGACACGCTTAGCGGTCAAACTTATAACACCCCTCTTTTTGCGTCGGGGATTCAAAACCTTTATAAGATTTTCTTCATCACATACCGGACATGTAATTCAGTGAATTCGAATAGGTTTATACACTGTCGACTGTACTACACAAAGTTATGTGGTTATATAGGTTATTATTATTTGTTTGACCTGTGTTCGGGTGAAGATAATGTCACAGGTTATGTGGTCATTATCCAGCACCTTGATACCCGTATCTCTTGCAATTATAGTCGCTATTGCTATCCGACGAAAAAACTGTCGGACGCGAGGGTTCCGTAGGGTTCCGTAGTTATTTTCTTTTTTTTTGTGTATTTTTCATACATGTTTACGATTACGATTTTCAGATTTCCTTCTTCTACTTCAGAAACTTCAGAAATCACACTATGTAGAGTAACCCACATCAAAATCAATTGCGTAGTTTTAAAGATCTAAGCATACATGGGCACAGACAGCGAGAAGCGACTTTGTTTTATTCTTTGTAGCGATCAGGCAATACTAAATTTAATGGGAAGTACCTTAGGTTTTGATCCCCCCAGCAAAAAGGACATTTTCTCCGTAAACTGTAGGTATTTTAATTAACAACTGATTCATGCGTGCACCTTATTTCAAAATCTCAATTAAACCATCGGAAAAAACTAGAATTGTTTGCCAAAGTAGGGGCGAATCACCGACCGAGCCATTTTAAATTCAAGATACCTACAATAAAGTTCAAAGCCTTATTATTCTTTGTTTGTCAATCTTTTTTTTTTCTTTTTTAAATACCTATCTACCTAAAACGGCATAAATAACAATGCATATCTGCAAAATTCTATGAGACTCTTCCAAAAGAGTATATTATTCAGATTTTCATGCTGAAATTCCGATTGACATTGATTGAAACCGAATTTACTTTGTAAAACTGTCTTGATTGAGAAAGATTTGGTCTTAATGCAAATTGTGATTTTCGCAAAATGAATACTTGACACGAAATGAGCGAGACGCAAAACGAGCACAGAGCAAAATAGGACTTCTCTCGCATAAGCGTTATCTTATACCTGCTTTATCTCCACCATTTCACAATATGGGCCAAGTTTATATATTTACAATACCTACTAGTATTTTGAGAAACATTCTACAATTTTATATTTGACACGAAAAAGTGCCTGTGAAAGTCTAATTAATATACCAATGCATTTTAAGTCTTTGCCTAAGATTTGTTTTTGTCAAAAAGGTAGGTATATTAGGTACCTACTATTGCGCCGCGCCGCGTTGACGTCCAATTATAAAAATGTAAAAAATGCGTACTGTTAAACTTCCGTTTAAATTCAAGTAGGTGTTAACATTTTGAGAAGTGCCATTGCTCAAAAAAATAATTACTGATGTAATTAATTAGATAATTTGTAATGAGCAAAGATATTGATTTTCATAATAAACAATGTTTCAATAAAAAAAATATATAGCTTTTACGAATACTTTAATTGATTGATAACCACCTATTTTGTTTAAGTCGCTAAAACAATAGGTAGGGTTCCGTAGCCAAATGGCAAAATGGAACCGTTACACGCATCTTCGTCACACGCGTACTTTAAGTTGGCAAGTAGTTGTATGCAATAAATCGCTACAATTCAAGATAAAGTCGGACTTGCTCACGAGAGGTTCCGTAGCAACATATTTGTTTTGCATGCATTATATGCGTGCCCATATATGTTTGTGGTAACTAAATACATGCTCCGTAACCGTTCTTGAGCAAGTTTTTAAATAAGCACCAGATATCATGAATATAACAACAACGCAAATTATTGATTGATTGAAGTGTTTATAATTATTATGCTTATAGAATTTCATAATTTCACCAGCGAACAACAGGCTAATGCTTAGGGTAAAGGGCACGAGAATCGGAAAATAATGATAAGAGAAACTGATAGTAGCTCTTATCAGTTCCATTATTGTTCCAATGCTTATAAACCATCATTTATATAGAACTAGCTCTTGCCCGCGGCTTCGCCCGCGTAAAATTATCTGCGAAAACGGAACAGACGATTTGCATACAAATTTTCACCCCCCCCCCCCATTATATAATCATTTGGGGGTTGATTTGCATACCAAATTCCATCAAAATTGGTCCAACGGTTTAACCGTGGAAGCGGAACAGACAGGCAGACTTTTGCATTTATAATATGGATTCAGATTTAGATTTTTAAGTCACATTTTCGCCCGAGATTTGATACGGTCTGCCATGAAATATGCCAAATGATGGTGAATGGTCACTGCTTGCTACCTAGTGGACGTTCTTCCTAGACTGCGAACTCAGGTGAGACGTTGATAGAACAAATTGAATAGGTTATCATCGCTAACTTCTGCGCGTGAGGCGCCTCGCAGCAAATCATAGAGCACCTAAGTCTTTCACTAAGTGTTGAAATCATGGATATTCAAGTACCTACTAATTCCATGGTTGAAATATAGAACGCACCCTATTCTGACAATAGAGAACTGTCAAACGTCAAGTCTCGCTTTTAGCGCTCTAAAAGCGAGGCTTGACGTTTGACAGTCCTTCTGCAGTTCTCTTCCCACACTGCCTGTATGCTACTAGAAAATCACCAATAAACTAAACTTTATAAATTAATTACCAGTTTTTCATTACTAAGATTTGCTTTTGTCAAAAAGGAATATACTCTGCGCGGGTTGTTTTGTTGTCCATACTTTGCCCGATAATGGATTCTAAAAAAGTTAAATAATATGCTTACAGTTAAACTTCTCTTTGAATCGAAGTCGGTGTTCACATTTTGAGAAGTGCTCATTGCTCAAAAAAATAATTAAGTAAAATTATTACATAGTATAAAACAAAGTCTATTCCCGCTGTCTCTCCCTACTCGTATGTACGGTTAGATCGTTAAAAGTACGCAACGGATTTTGATGCGGGTTTTTTAAATAGATAGAGCGATTCAAGAGGAAGGTTCATATGCCTAATATTGCACCCGTGCAAAGCTGGGGCGGGGGCGCTAGTTAATGATATAATTTGTAAATTATTTTCTTCACTTTCTTGACACTGTAGTACATGCATGACTGCAACATGTTGTTTATTTCCGCGCTAATTTTAAAAATAAGATAATGCATTAACCTGTGCTCGTTATGATCAGGTTTCATACATTTGATAAGCTGTCACAAATATTATTTTAATCATATCGACTACACGTGTAACTGACTAGTTTTTGTTCATGACTTGTACGTGTTAAAATACTTTTAAACATTTTTGTCTCATAATCTCACCACAATTTTTACGATTTTTGGCCTTAGCATACTACAAATAATGCCTAGAGTCCGCTTTCCTACTTTATCGTCTCCACTTCGCACGGTCGTCGGCATCGGCTTGTTAGACTATTGTCACGCATCATCCTTGCCGACTTCTTGGGTTTGCCCCTTCTGCCAGAGTCGGGCGGGAGCGGCATAGACAGACATTTGTTACCTACGTAATTTATCGGCAACAAGATTTAACGACCATAAAACCATATGTGAAAAATGACATTATTGTAAAAACTCGTTCGAACATTCGACCGAGATTTGAATCAATGACCTGTTGCAAATTGTTTTTTTTTTTTACTTCTAGATGTTAAATGACATTTTTTGGACATCCCAATGGACAAACAAGCAATGTGATAATGTAAACATCGATTTGCCGGCAATCGATTACTGGACGGAATGAATGTAAACATTTTTATCGAGTGGAAGATAAAGAAAGTTTCCCGGCATGTGACCAGGGCGTGATACAGATTGCCTGGATAATCTAACACTTCTTTATCCCTAACGGGGCAGACAGAGCCAAGAGACTCGGTTAGTCACATTCACGTCTAAATTGATAATTACGTATGCTTTTATTTCGTTCCATTGTGATTTTTGTTTGTCTGTGTAATCAATTCTTGCAAGTAACATTTCGCCTAATACGTCGAAATTTTCCACGTTGCTTCAGTATTCATGACAATACATTATTATGATAACCATGAGCTAATGGTGCATCGACGGAACTCCTCAACAGTTTACTGCACGGTTATGACAGTTTGTCACGCGTTGAATGCAGCGAGATCTCAAAGTTTTATATCTAGAGAATAATAGTTATTCTAGATAATTTTCGAAATCGCTTATCGGGAGCCCTTTTTTCGCATAAATTTTTTATCCTAATTTAATGTAGCATAGCGAGGCATACTTTTTATTGACATAATAATACTTTGTTTTTTGGCATACCTTTTCAATAAGCATACTTATAGTTTAAGCTAATGTATTTTACCATAATTTTGATTTGCATAAAGCTACAGCGGGGTGGCCCTTGGGCCACCCATAAGCCGCTAGGCGCCAATATACTTTAGAATATTATGCTTAAAAGTTGTTATGCTTATAGTACTTAGGTATGCGAAAAAAAATATACCTAAAACACTATGCCAAATTAATATTATGCTTAACTATTATTATTATAAGTAAAAGTATCCCATCTTAAATTATGACATAAAATTGTATGCAAAAAAAATAGGGAATCTGGCTTATCTGCAATTCGATCAAAGACGGTGAGTGGAATACCTTCCTTGGACATTTAAACGTTGACTGGTCTCGACGATAGGCCGACGTGATCACACGAGACACTACTATCGGCCGAACTTCGAACTATCGGCCGAACCGAAACGATTCGCCGAACTTTAGCCCCCTAGTCTACGTAAAAACCCACATACAACCTACACAATGTACATTCATTCACGTCGGCATTTGATTTCGTTGATATTGTGAATGGGCCATTAGTTATCATTAATTAATATTGACCTAAAATCGTCTAACCGATGTCTAGACGATTCCAATGTATTTGGCACAAGCATAACTCAATGAGGTTATCTATAAGGATGCGGTTATTTGCTCTAATCATAGTCACTAATGATACATATAGTCACATCATGATCAGATAGATAAACTCTAGTACCGTTACCATGAGTTTATGATAACTTAACACGCTAGCGTATAGGTATATAAATATCTAATGTAAAAAAAACGATAGATTTAGGTACCAATTCGTCTAGTGACAATTGGCTACTTGATTAGGTAAAATAAATAAATACATAAAGGCATTCAAATAACCAAACACATTAATTAAATTTAAATTTAATTGATCAGGATATTACTTACGTAATTTACTATTTTTTTTATTCTCATTAATAAACATTAGGAGGATGAATTTCACGACCGTTAGCGCAGCGTGTAGTGTTTCATTAGTGTCGCACATTTTTTTTGAATAAAGAATTTTTTTTTTAAATTAAACATTTATAAAATGAACATTGTATCAGTACGTTACTTATTTATAAAATAGGATAATTAAATCGATTACTGTGTATGGTACAATTTAATAAGAGAATTTAGAAGACACTAATGAGAGCCCGCGGCGGCTTTCTCGTCAACTGTTCATTGGTCAAACAAGGGCAAGGCTAAGTGCGTAAAGCATTTCACTTCTCACTATCGAGTCGATTCGAATGAGACGCAGCGAACCAAATACATTGTGGTGTGGTTGCGTCACAATGGCGCACTGTGATTGGTTAGCTGCGTCTCACTGCGAATCGACTCGATGGTAAGATGTAAATAGCAAAATCGCGCAACGCATAAAGTTCAATAGAGTCAATTCGTCAAGTTTTCGAAAACGACGCAGGACACAGTACAAATACATATCAAGTTACAAAGGTCAAGTTTAAGTTCAATCTTCGATAATTTACTCGAGTGTTACATAAGATTCAGCTCTCTTTGATCATATCTTTGTTGAGTCATGCCGTAAATGGAAGTACATAAAATTGGATTTACTGACTGACTAGGACAAGATTGTGGAAATTGAAGTAAACTTGTTTTCCTTATTATCATATATGTAAAATAATCTACATTTTAGCCTGCGATTCTTGAATGAAACTTTTGTTTGAGGCACCTTTTTAGCGGCATATAAATAGACTAACCTGTTATTCATTTAAAAAAAGTTTTTTTTTTTTAAGTGTCATGGCTCCATCGTACGCCAAAACGATGGTTTTGCCAACGTCAAGTTTGAGATTGACACGGAATATAATATAAAGTTCTTTAACTTGATATTATATTCCGTTATATACTTTAAACTAAAGTATGTTTTTTCACTGTCGCAATTTACAATATTTGACATTGACAGAACAAGACAAAACGTAATTGCGCTCAAAGTATGCTCTAACTTTTTTATGAATAACAACAATAGCATAATAAACTCTCTAGTAATACCTACTATCTAGTAAAGTCAGTAACTTCGGTTAACCGAAATTGTACAAATTTGCAGTAAACAATTTTATAGCGTGAAAATGACAGGGCGAAGGTGCTACAGGTCTTGCACTTAATATTTTACTGATACTGTTGGTTATTTATAGTTGTTTTTATTTAGATGCACACTAATTAACTGAATTTCTGAGATACGAAATTAACATGGCTTGTCCGACCATTACTTTTTTAAGGCCATCACAGAAAATGATTCCCGGTAAACCATTTTGCCTTATTCAACATATACTTGCAACGAGTCTATCATTTTACTCCATTTATTCGCTTGCACCTGCGCTATAAAGGAGCTATTTTGAGCCAGGCATACTTTTTGTAAAAGTTTTAAAAAAATACGAAATTAATCAATGTGCTTGGACTGGCTATTATATCTTCTGTATACATAACAATATGATTGTATGGATGAAATAAAAACAAAACGTCCACAATTTCGATGTTCTAAATATGAATGTTGACCGTTCAGTTCACTAATCTAGTTGTCGCTAAATATCGTTAGTCGTTATGTCATACCCATGGAACTAGTAGGTACTTTGTAAGGAGTACCTACTAATTCCATGGTCATACCAGATATTCTACACAAGTAAAGAAAAAATGCGAAAGTAACTGGGCAGTGTGACCGTTACTCTTTCGCGGCTATCAAACGTCACTGTCAAATTGAAATTTGGCTATAAATTAGCGCGAATATAAAAACCTGACGGGCGAAAACGCGAAGCTTCATGTAAACAAATATTAATGAGAGTGTGTTTGTTATTACGCTTTTATGCCTAACTACTGGATCTTGAAATATTACACAAAATAATGTTGTGATAGCGAAACAAAAAATTCATGACATTGTGGTAAAGTGCAAAGAAAATGAATATATTTTTGATTTTACTTAAAAACGGTTTAACCAAGTTACTCGTACTCGTGACTGCTAGGCTCCGGAATGAAAGAGCACGAATGAACCACCGAGAACATAATTTATCGATCATAATCATCATAATAATAGTATACGTGTAAGTAATGCCAATTTACCATGAGGTTAACGCACCAAAATCAATCTACTTGATTACTGCGTTTTGTTCCAATGCTGTAACATTATACGTTAATGTTAGGATATATAAAAGAAATTATTTTCAAATGGTCATACATCTTCCAATGGCTAATATTCAGCCAGTAACTATATATAGGTATATATGCGCTAGTGAAGGGAAGAGAAAAGATAAAATTATATTTCTCAGTTTTCGTTCCGCGCCAAAAAATATCCAGTTCATAAGTAGAAATAAAAAGTTGGATATAGATAAACTACAGCCTACAATAAGCCGTTAACACCCCTGCATCAAAATGTTAGCCGTCGACCTATAATAACAGCAGATACAAAGTGAAACAGGTTTACCACACTCAATAAGGTATTACTGTCGGACTATCCCGCTATTTTTTTACCTCTACAATTTGCACCATGATCATTAACCTATACAGGGATCCTCAACATGTTCGCGAACCAGGAGCGGTGTTTTTTAACCTGTGACTGACTAATTGAAAACGCGTGAGTCGTACGATATTTTATTACGACATAAATATCGCTTTTTTACTTAAAAACTAAAACGTTTGTTCGTCGAATCGTTATATTAAATGATTTGAGACATTTTGCGCATGATCGCAGGCAGGCTGCTTGCGTTTATGCAAACCATTGCTGCACTATTGCCGGGTGATGGTACAGGATTGGACTGCTCAGCACAATAATTAAATAATAATTGTAAATATTTTTTCTCTACTTACATAGGATAACTAACCTATGAGAATAACCTATGATAGTCTTGGTCACTTGAGTAAATAATTTTTTTTTAAAATATTCCTTTATACCTAATAGAGTAAAAAATGTCCGCTCTAGTTAAAAGGTTGGGAAACCCTGGACTTATAAGTTATGCAGATACGCCGTACACGACACAACTAGGGATGCGACATACATTACTTCTCATAATTATACGAACGGCCAGACCATAGAGAATTTAAAAAATAAAAACACCAAAGATAACAGATTATACGATAGCCTTCAGGACCGGTATTGTAAGATATAACAAAACACATTATTAACAATCATCTTTTTTGCTAATTATACAATACCATAGACATTACACAGCATTTTTCGAATATACGTGCGCTTCTAAATAAGGTGCATAATTTGAATAGATTATCAAAATTTATTTGTAAAAAGTAGACATTACATTGTTTTATTTTTTAACCCCCGACCACATAAGGAAATAGTTATAAGTTTAACGTGTCTGTGTATCTGTATGGCTGTTCGTGGCTTCGTAGCAGCCAAACGGTGAAAATGATTTTGAGCTAGTTATTTTTTTATTTAAAAGATAATTTAATCGAGAATGTTCTTAGCTATGTCTGCAAAATATGTGTCCAGCCGTATAGAAAATTGCAACTCTTTTTTAACAGGCCTTCCTTAACTTTAAATTAGTTTTGATTGTTCCTAAACAGATCTAACTCTTGAAACCTATTGTCCTACCTCTCCTCACAATAAAAGCACGATAGAACGATAAAGAAACATATTTTATCTAAACTATAGGTTTTATTTATCTCATTGGTAAGTTTTATGAATGTGACTGAAATATTACCCTGTAGAACGTAATTAAGAGATAGAAAAACATAACCGATTAAAGTTAGCTAAATAATTTAGCATGATAAGATATTTTTACTACTTTGTGACATTGAAAATGACCAGAATGTTGTTAAAGTGAGGTTCAAGAACATTCACAGTTTACACATAACGAAAGATAAAACTGAAATTGAATGATAAAAATATTTCTCTCGATACGTTATCTATTTAACTGCCAGTGTTATCGGCCACGTAGGGTTTATTGTGAAATTAAAGTTGAAAGTTTCACACATCACGTCTGTATAAACTTACTTATTTTAATGTTGACAGTTTGATCTGCTCACTTATATCTCAGCCCGAGTCGTGCCAGTCAATTTTGACGTTAACTTTAACACAGCAAGGCAAAGTACGCCATTTTATGTAAAACTAGCGGCCTGTTCTGGTAAAATCGTGATAATTTTACACCTTCCTTAGGAATCGCACTATCAAAATCCGTTGCGTAGTTCTAATCGTACGGGACAGACAGCGGGAAGCGACTTTTTTAACTATGTAATGTAGAGATTTATGTTATAGTTAACGTGACTGGTGGAACTAAGGCTGAGGATATTGCCAACACTTTTTTTTAATTTTGTTATTTAAAAATTGCACATGAATTTCTTAAAGTAAATCCGCGGATCGATTTTGAGATACTTTGGAAGACTGAAAAGCAATGTGAAATATTTAATGAATCTTTTCTAAAGGTCATAGAGATCATAGAGGTATAAAAAATATTTACACAACATTTACTTGGTTCTGAACAAAATAATGATTTAATATTAAAATGAAATATTATTTATTCTTTTTTTGAGAAATATGAATTAACTAGCCGCGCCCGGGAGCTTCGCTCTTGTGGAAATTTCGGGTAAACTATATCTTATTCCAGGTTATATCAAATTTCATAATAATCCGTCCAGTAGATTCGTGAAAGGGTTACAAACATAAACGCATACATTCTCACAAACTTTCGCATTTATAATAATAAAACAAGCAAGGCAATATGGAATGGATGTACAGTGAGATCACTGAATTTGATAGATTTTACTACGATACGGTTATCAATATTATAAAACTCTTGCGTTACTGAGTGACTGAGTGACTGACTGACAGACAACGCACAGCCGAAACTATTGGGCGTATAAAGCTGAAATTTGGTGTGTAGCTTCCCAGGACAATGTAGGGGAGCACTAAGAAGGGATTCCCTGAAATTCCCACGGAAAACGAATTTTTACTCACATACAAAGTTGTGGGCAAAAGCTAGTAATAACATATTTAAATAACATTGCAAATATCACATTAGCTGCACTTTCGATAAACATATTGCTGTTGCGACAGATTACTGAGCCACTGACATAATTTATCATTATGTTTACATAATCGAAAATCATTAAATTATTCATTAACAACTCGTCGCCCAGTTAAATATGTGATTTATGCGTGATATCACTATCCAAGCTTCGCCCCGGGGATTCGCTCCCGCGGGAGTTTCGGGATAAAAAGTGCCCTATATGTGTTAGATTTTGCGTGAAAGAGTCAAACATACACATATACATCCTCACAAATTTTCGCATTTATAATATTAGTTTTACGGGTGTACTATGCAACCATGGAGTTAAATAAACTTCTCACGAAGGCAATGAATTAAAAATGAAAAGTACAGCCGAAAATTAAAAATGTTTGGAGACTTACGAGTACACTATACTAAGTAACTAACTGTAGGTACTAACAAAACTAATATATAATACTGGCTATTGCCCGCGGCTTCGCCCGCGTAATTTCCGGGATGAAAAATACCCTAGTCCTTCTCCATACTTCAAACTACGTGTATGCAAAATTTCAATAAGATTGGTGAGTACATAGAGCGTGAAGAGGTAACAAACAAACTTACTTTCGCATTTATAATATTAGTTTGGATAATTACTAATACGTGCCGAATGGAACAAAACACTAACCACATTAGTACAGTCAAAAGTAATCGAATATTTATTTATTGCAATAGATTTGGGTATATTTACCCAAAATAAGGTAAAGGTAGACTATTTTCATTGTCGACAGCGCTTCTACAGTATATTAGTTATAGTATAGTAGCACTTTCGTTAGTTTAGGTTATAGTTTAGTTAATTTTCTCTTATAGTATGTCACTACACTAAAACAAGTATAATTAATTTTCTATTAGATATAATATATTGCGGTTGTAATTCAAACAATCGCCGATGAGGAAACCAGCCACTCTGTGACATGCGGTTTTGCCCAATATTACCGCCGTGTTGTTTTCTTGTTAACTTTATATGACTGTGTTCTATATAAGGGGCGTAGCTACAGCCGTACCAATGATACGGGGCCCCCTGGTTACAGGGGCCCCAAACGTGTGTAATCGAATAATAATAAAATGTTCCATCCACTTAATCACTTGCTACCGGAAACAAAAATATAGAAGAAGAAACTATCACACGTTTTCACTTCAGAAATAACAAGTGTAAAAAAATGCTATCTATTTTTTATGCGTTAAGATAAAGGGTTACGCTTAAAATTGTAAAGTGCGAAATGTAAACGCGTTAGCGTTTCAAACCCTGTATTCACATAAAGAATTTTTTTAAATAAATAAATATTTTTTTTTAATACAAATTTTATATGATCTACTTGTATTTATTTACAACGTAACACGTACTTTAAGCTAAAGTATGTCTTGTCACTACTAAATTTTGAGAGAAGAAATGTTTACCCTTTATATGGGTACCCTTGCTAATTTTGATATAGGGCAAGCTACGCCACTGCTCCAAATATTTGGCGGCAATACAACCTGGGAAAATCCAAGCTGAATTGACGTCGACATGGAAATACTCTGTTCTCAGAAATGTCCTCCCTTGAGAACTTCTCAACGGGAATGTCACGATAACGATTTGCAGAAAATTCTCTAGAATCCCTCAGAATATTTCCTGACGAAGATAACCTGAATATTTTATGTTACTATACATATATCAATAATATATAATATTTCTCGAAATCAACTAGAATTTAGTTGAGAACGGTACATCGCTAGTCACAGAGGATTTCAAGAAAGAAATCTCTGCCGATGGTGAAACTAAGGATGCCGGAGACCGTGCGAAGTGGAGACAAAATCTGAACTCTGAGACTTTTGACGGCTAAGATACAACCGGGACGGGAAAACGAGAGAGAGATACTTTTGGTGGCACCGCCAGTAAATACTACGTGAAATAGTATGTCCCAAACGAACACGTCTAATATAAAAATACATAATGCCATTACGGGATATTATTCCTAGATTTCAATTTCAAAAAATAATAAAAGAAGAATCCCACATCACCACAAAATAAGTAATTTTAGCTATTATACAAAAAAAAAACATAATTTAGCAGCTTACTTACTATTTTACAAAACATAGTGAATTAGTTTAAATTATACATGACAGACAGGTTTCGGCGTGGTTGGCAACAAATGGCTCGGGATAGAGACCTTTGGAAGACAGAAGGGGAGGCCTTTGCCCAGCAATGGGACACAAAATACAGGCTATAAAAAAAATTATACATGCCATGGTAAATTTATTTATAAAAAAAAATAAAAAAATACATACGATAGAAAATTCCCATATAAAAGCCGGCGACCGCTATAGCGATTTTCACTATATCGTGAGTTGCGTCGATGTCAAACTTTTTCAGCAGGTCACTCATGATGTAAGCTTTCACAGTCCTGTCTACGCACTGACTCTCCACCATTGCTTACAAAAAACCTTATCTTTTTTAAAATTATAATTTTAACCGAATGCACCGATAACCCTATGACCGCTATATTAAATTTGCATTCGGCCTGTGCATGAACCTTGCAAAATAAAAAAACAAAAATTGTTTATTATCTGTGAACGACATACGCCGTATGATATACGCGGTGTCTCGTCACTAAATGCGGGCGAACGCAGTCGCACGCAGGTTCCTGCCGACTGAAGCAATTTATTTTTGTTATCTTCTAACAAGTTTACGTTATAAACGGATATGGAATAACATCAGGTCAGGGCATTTCATCAGCAATTACTTTCGACAACTAAATAATATTTTTTGTCTGTGGCCTCGATGACATAATGAAAAGCGAATCGCGGGAAAAGAGAATTCTACTTTTACAGAATAATATGTCATATCTTCGCCTCGCCATCACCAGTTCATTCAATCGTAGTACAAAATATTCCTAAAATCTAAATAAATATAACTGCCTAATACTCGTACAAATAAAGTTTAATGAAGCAATCTTCGCCGTATTATTTAGCTATTTATAACAACACAAGATCAAGGTCCCACATAACGGTATATATACCTATCTACTGCTTGAATACAATAGAAAATAAATTATAATAATGAATTAAAAAATACACAACTGAATAATTCAAATTGTAGTTAAGGTGGCTACGATAGCGTCAACATTTTCTTTGCAATGGCTTTTCATAATGGTTAGTACCTGATCTAAAGTAGACCACCTGTCTTCAAACAGTATCTGTATAGCTATAGCGGTGGTACGTGCTGACGTGTACTTTGTGCTCCAAAATATTTACAGCGAAGAAGAAAATAGCTAACGTACCTTGCGTTATACATTATTTTTATTTTATTTTATGAAAGCCTATATGCTGGCTCCTCAATGTAGCGGATTAGTTCGCCGAACTTTTTGGCGGATTCGGTAGTCATCCCACATATTATAAAACAAAACCTGCCCGTCTGTCTGTCTGTCTGTTCCCGATAAACACAAACACTACTGCACGGATTTTCATGCGGTTTTCACAAATAGATAGCGTGATTTCTGAGGAAGGTTTAGGTGTATCATTTATTGTGTTTTTACCCGGGCGATGTCTGGACGAGCCGATAGTTGTGGTATAAATATAAGCTCATACATTTATACATTCGCGTCGGTATGTGTCGGAGTTCGGCGATAATGTGGAGCCGGCAATTACACCCTAACTTGAAAACAGGCCGATGATTGGCCGAAATAATGTTCAAGCTAAAATTAATATTCACACTCAAGATATTCAAAGACAATGCCCCATATAAAACCGTAATTCATAATGATCAATTTTAATCCATTCGTGTGAAGTGACGCACACTATTGCTATTGCATAACTTTTTGCGGAACAATGGACTATCGACATAGTTAGCACTTACTTATCGAGTGGGCCCTAAAAGGTCCACTGGCCCGAACACCCTGGTTTCTAATCCCCGACGCAAACAGAGGGGTGTTTATAAATCTGTTGATTTGTCCAATACATTTATTTGTTTTATTTATTTTATAAAAAAAGGTTGCTTTTTGCGGAACCAATCCCGACACCCGTAATATATTAACCCGAGATCTCTCCTCGGATAGATGGCGCATCGATGATTGAATTTCGGATATTCACAGTTTTTCGTGTCAAATATAATGTGTTTGTGTCCCTAATTGGTCAGAAATTTTTTGGCCGTACGACCGATTGTCCCAATTTTTATTATCAAAAAATCTGTCAAGTGCGAGTTGAACTCGCATTGAAGAGATTCGTTCTTATAGATTTTCCTGCAATCTACAAGCAATGAACTATATTTTGTATTTTTTTTTTCAAAATTTTAGGCTCAGTAGTTTCGGATAGCAGGGTATTTTACAATAAAAACAGAACTATATTTGAGATTTATTTTTTTATTTTTTTTAGATATATGACACAATAAGCTTGACAATTTTTTTTGTTTCCTAATTTATACCACGAAAATTACCCTTAATTGAAAAAATATATATTTACCCTGCATGTCTGTGTTTGAGTCATGGGATTATACCATATTTCACTTGATTTGGTCTAGTAGATTCAGAGAAAAAGTTGAAAAACAACAAACAAAAACATTTTTTTTTTTCAATTTCGGTGTCTATTCTTCAAACAAATGTGTCAAACAAACCACTGTAAATATTTTAAAGCAATATGCAACATTGGCACATAGTTAATAGATATAACATGTCACATATTTTGTGATTTCAAAAGATATAATTCAGACCTGTAGGGTACTAATTGCCGTTGAATGGCAATGACACATTTAAACAATACACACTAAATAATAATTAGGTTCAGATCTACCTACCTTGTTATGTATCCTAACTAATATTATAAATACAAAAGTCAGTGTGTTCGTTACCTCTTCAAGCTCTATTTACTCAACCAAACTTCTTGAAATTTTGCATACACTGGAAATTTTTAGTAACTAGCTTTTGCTAGTGTGAATTTCCCACGATACATTTATTTTTCCGGGATAAAAGGTACCCTTATAGGTAAATGTATATCCTTCGCAGTACTTCAAACTACATGTATGCAAAATTTCAATAAGATTGGTTAAGCAGAAGAGGTAACAGGCAAACCAAATAACTTTCAGATTTATAATATTAGTTATAATACTGAGTGTGAAATGAAAGTACCAGTTAATATTTCATGATAACATAAAAAATCAATACTCACTGTTATCAGTGAGACTGGTAACATTATCATGATAATAATTGCATATTTGGCAACCACAGGCAATAGGTACAAAACGAGTAAACAAAGATACATTATAGTGATTCATTATTGAACTAATTATAATGTAATGAACCAAAGTTCCCACGCGTAAACATCATTAGGAAAAAATCGATTTATATCTAGAATATTCAATTAAGTGAATACATTAGATGACGCACAATAAAATATTCCAAAAATATCGATAAGTTTGAGAACGAAAAATTGGTTAGGTCATTATTAATGTGTTCGGCAAAACCTATCGTTGGTTTACTAGGAAATGTTAAATATAGTAGATACTGTACTCACCGATAATATCGTAGAAGCTTATTGTGTAATTATCCACAAGATATGAGAAAAATCCCATTTTTGTAAACAGCTGATCATATAAACAAAATCACAAAATAATACTGAACTTTTAATACGAAAATTAACAGTACACTTTATGTTTAGCTACCAAATACTTTTACGGTATCAAATAAAACTTGTTATTATAGTTCTTATTGCCTCGAAGTAATCAAATTACAATTAAATTACGCGAAAATCATCGATTTAGCATTTCGGACAACAATTCAACATCTCATCACAGATTTTTGACAATACAATCACCACAATTTTTTGACATTTGACAGTGACATTTGGATGAAGATAATCGCAGTCCAGAAACCTAGCAAAAGCACTGACGAATATTATTTTCCAGCCAACAGAACAGACAAAATAAATCTTATCTAAAACTATATTTTTTAAAATGTTATCAGTCGTTGCCAGGCTGGCAGCATTGCCATTATTTCCTTTGTCTCATTGTTGGTATAGATTTGACAATTGACCTTAGCCATTTGACTTGACAATACAAACAATGACAGTTGAAAAAGAAATTCGTGAGGTGAGGATGAAAATTGAAAAATGAAATGAATGGAACCCAGAAAGTTTTCGGAAAGAAAGATTTACCTACCTACGTGAAAAATAATCGTGCAAATGAAAAATGGCAATTCATTTGAAAACGTGAAATGCAAAAAAATATTTTCAATAATGAGTGACAAAAAATACGAAAGAATGTTGTTCCGACGTAGATTTTGTAAACGTATAATTTTTATGCTTGTAGGTTTTAGTCTATCATTTTTTGGATCCATTATAATGTTTGGTGAATTGAAATCTCCTAGAATATTACAACTAATTGAGTTAAGCCGCTGCCCAGCATGTTACGGGGTCTCGGTATGTCCAGAAATATATTCCAATCAAATTCTACTGGAATCAGAATATTCGTGGACAAGAATGTTTAATGCGAAGAACATTTACTATGGCTTTACAAAATCGAATAGAAAAGTAGTCTTGAAGAAATTATCCCACAGTTGGGAGTTGAAAGAATTTGACTCGAAACTGTGCCAGACATGGGGCTTGAAAAAGAATTGTAAACCAACCGATTTATTAGCTGTGAAAGGTGTAGATGAGAAAATTAAAAGTTTAGTTGCATACAACTTAAGTGTTCCGGAAACGAAACCCAGAAAAGGCTTGGTATATTGTCCATATTCATATAGCATCCACTCTCTTCTGTTGCCAGTTTTCAGTGCACAACAAACAGATTACAGATCAGACATTATAAATATTTGGACGATGCTCAGCATTAATCCAGAACCAATCATTATTCAAGTAAGTCTGTTTTACACTTATTTACCAATATTTGAAGCTTCTTTGAATATTTATACCTGCTCACATTTTCACTAGTTTACTATTTTATTTATTTATAAGACTTTATTGTTCCAAGTAAAAACATACTTATAAACAAATGGCGAACTTAATGCTATAAGCATTCTCTCCCAGCTAACCATTAGGAGAAACAGAGAAAAGTTGTGTGGCGCAAAACAGTGTTTACTAGTGTGTATAGAACTACTTGCTACTAATAAAAGTCATGTCTGGTGCCACCAGTGTTACTAATGACACTCAATAAGTGAAAAAAGAAAATTTAATATTATAAAAGTTGCATTTTCAAAATACTAGCCATCTACAAAATCTTCTTTGGCTGGCTAATATTTTTTTAGTAATTTTTAGCATACAAAACAATTAGAATCTTAATACCTAGACTATCTAGCTGGATCTAGGCTGATCCAAATTATAATCCTCAAATATATACACCTAAAAATATACTTATATATATATATATATATAGCAAGTAAATTACCTATTTAGGTGTAATTTAGTTTTAAAAATGAATAGTTTCACATTAAGTAATCCAGATAATGACAAAAATTTCAGGCAATACCTAAATCCAAGGGCTGGCGGGTACCAGCATTTGGTGGAGTCTGTGGTCGGGTAGAGCTTGTGGCGTATGAAGGAGAGCCACTCTCATCGTTGATGCATGTCGCCTGGAGCCGAAAGTTGAAATTTGCAGCTGAAATACTCTCTGCTGCTATGGACTTTACTTTTAAACATGACAGGTATTTTTTTCCGAGTAAAAAATTCAGTAACATCCATTATTTTTTTATAGGTAGTCCTGTAGAATATTGCTGAAGATAACAGAAATATAAAAGGGAGAGGTTGGTGCAATATAGCTGGAAGGAGTCCTACATCGATCATTGTGTCATGGAGGCTTGATGATGATGATAGAAAGAGGAAATCCGACAAGCTTTTATTTAACAGTGATAAATAGGTAGTTTACTTACCTAGATAGGATAGAGCCTCTCATACTTCTAAGAATTTTCCAATAAAATTTAATCTCAATTATATATTATTATATTGAATATATTATAATTGTCAACACTCTTTGGAAATGCTATTGTTGCCTACCTGCCTAGGCTATGTAACCCTTAGTTGCCTATTCTAGGGCTGAACTACAAGCCCTAAAAATGCTAAATATAATAAAATTTAAAAATAATTTCAATACTCTTTCAGATTTCGTTTCTACCTGATGGACTGGTCCATAGACAACATAGTGGCGAACGAAATAGACCAAGTGACCTTTATAGACTTAGAAGACGTAATTGTAGTGGACAAACATATATCCCCAAAGAAAAATCTTCCACATTGGTATAAACGTTATTCTAGACAAATCAATGGCTCTGGATTTACCTTCTCTATATCAGATATGTGTAAACATCATCTAAGTGACCATAATCTGTGGGCAGCATGCTATGTACTTGTAGGAGACGAGAACCCACTGTTGTATCCAATGCCAAAACATGTTAATGTGACCAGACCTGATTTTGCAATACTTTTAGATCAATGTTTGTATGGGAGTGATCGATTTCGAACTGTGCCTAAACTACAAACTGTTGTAAATGACATGCTGGCCGATGAAAGAATTGTTGGATTCGGAGGTCATAGGTAATATTAATAATTTGATTAGATTTTTTTTATTTTGCATTTATTTTTTATTATTATTATATATTATTTTTAGATTTAATAGATGTCATGTTTAAAAATACATTTGTGTCAAGTATGTATGTTGATGAAATATTGGTTGTGAATTTGCCATGAAGTTTTGGGTACGACAAATTGAACGTAGGGTATTTGATTAAAACTGGCCTTATGAAGAATATGGAAATGTTAAAATTGGCGTTTTTTTGTGAATATTGTTGAGGTTTTCTCCTAGTTTTTTAAGTGTTGTTTTGGCTGGATTCAGAAAAGACTGAATATAAACTCGGCTGCCCGTGTCATAAGATAGAGCTTTAATTTTAAGTGTTTTAATAATGTTTCTGTTTATGCGTATGTAAATTATTTTGTGCGCATAGAACATACAATAAGTTATCGTCAACGATAGCATATAAATAAATTTCGTTTACTGAATTTACGTTTTATTGCTGTGTATAAATTATCCATGCATTTATATTTCCTTCCGCCTCGTATATAACTAATCAATAACATTTTCGTAGTCATAGTGTTAGCATGGATTTAGTAAGTACCTCGTACTGTTGTACGAAGTACGTACTAAATCCATACACACGTATTGTTATACGTACTACTTCCATGTGTGACGTTGACGTTCAATATCTTAGTCTACAGTGTCTTCAATGGTCTAATAAATGTTGATGCATGGAATTAGTAGGTAGCACGGGGTATTTGTACTTGTGTACGGAGTACCTACTAATTCCAAACCATGTTTGTATATGGTCCCATCCTAATCGAGCAAAACTTTACCCTCGGAACAATATTGAAGTTTTTCTGTCACTTTTTTAGTACTATTTGCTGCTACAATTACATATATAATGTATATAAAAATGGACGGACGGAATATGATGTAACTAAAAAAAAAAGTGAGGCATGCATGCATAATAGAATAGAATGGCGGCATGTGTCTTGTGTACGTGCGAGTAACTTGCCATAATGCCGATTTATACCCCATGCTAGCTTTTTATATGTATTTATTTTAACAATGTATTTAATTATTGTGATAACCTATGAATTGATATACTAAACACTAGCTGTACCCGATATTTGGTTGGCGTGGAAGATAGTACGATACTCGGTTTTCCTGCATTAATCCCGATCCTGCGGTAAGTCCGTGATAAAAAGTAGCCTGCCTGTTGCTCCAAGACTTCCTCTATCTTCCAATGAAATTCCCTCCCATCAAAATCGGTTCTGGAAATTAGCCCATACCAGAACGACAGACAAACATTTTAAAATTATTCATTTGTGTTTTAGCATCGTCTTGGCTTATATAAGGATTGAATAAAAAAAAACAAAAGTTTTCGTTCATCAATAGACTCTAAATAAAACACAGAAACAATAATTTTATTACTTTTAAAATCCTCTGTTTTGAGTTAGTTTTACTTACAATACTTGGAATTATTGGGCTGTAATTTTAAAAATTACCCGAAGAAAACTACATTGAAACATCCGTCGATGACAATGAGTTAAACCAATAGGGCATATTACACAAAGCAGCGCAGATGGCGCTACTGGTACAACTAAGGTACACAAACATTGCCAATGGAGGGCTACTGGTATCTAACGTATAACCTTCCAAAGGCGCATAAGGTACACAGAGACTAACATCTTTTGTTCTACAATTTTTGTCTAAACGTAATAAATAATTTTTTTTTTTTTTTTAAGTTTTAATGTCTTTTCTATAAAACGTTAACTCTATGTTCGATTCTACCATACTGTCTCGTGTTGCGTTGCTTGGCTACCACCTATTATTGGACTTAAACCAATACCCGACTATTGGGAGATTGTAAATTTCTTATAATGGCAATGTCATTGCCATTTATTTTTTTACGAACAATTTAGTTTTTAAAATTAGTGATGTACAAATAGGGGGTGTCATGGAATTAGTATACTCCGAAGTACTTACTAAATCCACGGGGTTGTATTACTGCCATTTTATCCCGCCGCCAGAGTGTGCAGCACTGTGTAGTTTGGTAAACAAAGGCTTTGCCGCCTTGTGTTATGCTAAGTTGGTTGACAAAAAAATTATTTTCGTATCTACATTTCATTCTTTATTAATCCCTTCAATAAGTAAACATTCGTTTTTGTAAATATGCAACAATGTTGCGTATTCGGGTGCCGAAATATCGGGAATCATAGTTTCCCTAAAGACAAAAGAATTCGAAAACTATGGGAAGCCGCCACACGCTGCAAAAATTTTCGAGCCAGTAAATGGTCGAAAATATGCTCTGATCATTTTAAACCTGAAGACTACGTAAGATATGGACTTTATACAGGTAAGACCCTCAGTCAAGATTAAGTATAATATCACCACAGTTGACCAAGTATGTAGAACATAACCTAAAATGGTGTTATTATTTTCAGGCCTTTTAGTAAACCGCATCTTAAAGAAGGGAACAGTACCTTCAGTTTTCACATGGTCGAAAACTGAAGACTTAAAGTGTAGTCAAAGGCGGCGAAGAGCTGAGGCACGTGCTGCTAAACGAGAAGATCCAATTATTTCATTGCCAGAATGCAATGAATTAGCTCTCAACTCAAATATGTGTCGTTTCGTAGATAAAGGTTAACATTATACTATATATTATATACTGGCTTTTTGTGTTTATACCCATTTTTTATTTTAATAGTTTTTGGGTGGAAAATTATAGAAATATGCATAGGTAACTAAAAGTCGACCATAAGGTGTACAGTGTAATGTTTCTTTATTACAGCACAAGCAAGCACTTCATCAGAGACAGCCATCCCAGATTTCGAAGTGGATTGTGTTGAAAAAGCGGTGGTAGCAAATATACCAATACCAAAAATAGTGCAAAATGATAACACTAGTGTTCGTGAAAGTGGAACACAAAAAAATTACCAATTTTTCGCTGTGGAATCATTTAGGAACGATGATAAAGGTATTGATTTTTATACAGGACTTGAATCATTTAAGAAATTTATGTTTGTTTTTGATACTTTATGTCCTGAAGCCTATTCAATAACCTATTCAAGAAGTTGTGTGTTAGGTCTGAGTGTTGAAGATCAATTCTTTTTAACATTGATTAAATTGAAGAGAAATAAGGAAGATTATGAGCTTGGTCGCTTTTTCGATGTAAGTCCTTGTACGGTATCAGACATATTTATTACTTGGATTAATTTTATGCATCAAATGTGGTCAATGTTGAATATATGGCCTACAAGAGAATTAGTAAATTTCTACATGTCTGGAGGATTTAAACAGTATTATCCTTCCACTAGAGTAATAGGAGACCATACAGAAAATCCTATACAGCGACCTGTAAACCTAGCTGCACAAAGAAAAACTTTGAGTTCATATAAGAACCATTCAACTATCAAGATTGAAGTAGAGGCATCCCCAAGTGGCCTAATATCCCATTGTTCAGATGCTTATGCTGGAAGTACAAGTGACAAAAAGAATGTAGTGAGAAGTCAACTTTACCAAAAGAGTGAAAAAGGAGACAGTATCATGGCGGACCGAGGGTTTAATATGCAGGATATATTTGCTCATAAAGGTGTAACTGTCAATATACATCCATATTTTAAGGGGAAATGTCAATTGCCTGGAATGACTGTAGTAAATGATCCTAAACTTTCTTCAAAGAGAATACATATTGAAAGGCTTAAAGAACTAACTAAAACATATTTTATGTTACATAATCCTGTAAATAGTAATTTTGTACCACTGATGTCTAAAATATATTTTGTTTGTATCATGTTGTGTAACTTCCGTGAAAATTTTGTTACAAATACAGCCTAGTGCTTGGGGTATGCTGTTCTTTTAGCAAATATATTAGGACCTTACATATCAGAAAACACAGAATATATCTTTGATATCAATGATTCCTTATAATAATAATAGCCTTTATTCAGACTTAAATTACCGTTTGAATATTTACAATTTTTATTTTCACTATGCTAACTCCATCTATATGTCGCTTATTGACATAGGCCTCCTCCAACTTATGCCATTTAATTCTGTTGTTTGCTTCTCTTGTCCATCTGCCACCTGCTACAGTTAATATCATCAACCCAATATCTTAGGTTTACCACATTTTCTCTTTCTTTCCTTGTCTACCTTGATCTGCTCCTTGTCTACCTTGATAATTCATCACTAGTTTTGGCCATTTTTCACTGCCTTGGATTGTATGGCCTGTCCATTTCTATTTAAGCTTTCTTATTGTTATTATGATACCCTTTGTTCCGATCCGACGCGTTTTTTAATGTTTTCAATTCTTATTCTATCAGAAAGTCTTTCTTTGCATGGAATTTTTGAAGGTTTTTAGTTTTTAGTTGTGTGCCTTTATAAGTGCCCAGGTTTTACAGCCATATGTAAGAACAGGAAGTATACATGTGTCAAAACCGTGGAATTAGTAGGTACCTAGGTACACGAAGTACTTATTAAATCCATAGTCAAAACATTTCCGTTTGATGGTTATACTAGTTTCTCAATTTTTCATGACTTCCTTCACACTCCAGTGTTGCTTGCAAGAATATAAAATTATCTGACTTAAGTATTGTATTCATAGTAGATCCTTAAAGGTTCTTAATTCCCATTCATCATTGTTTTGATTTTCTGTAAGTTCATGGCAATCCCACCTTGCTACTTTCTCTATCTAGGTCTTTTAACATACACTGTAGACCCTCACTTGTTGGCGAGGTTTATCAGGACATTCGCGAATCTTAAATGGGATAAATTTTCACCGTTCATGGGCAACCCACATTTTTCCCAATCCAATTGACGAAAGATCTCTCCTAGAACTGCTGTAAAATGTTTCGGAGATAAGGGGTCTTTATACTTTGAATTTTGGCTTTATGGTGGGGTATTACTTCGCTCTGTAACACTTCATGAAATAGGTGTTTCACAATTGGTACAAGGTGGTGTATATTCAGCGCGAGGAACACGTTAGTGATGCCGTCGACCCCTGGAGCTTTATCTTTTCTTTGTGTTTCTATGGCTTTCTATATTTTTGCAGAGATAATATCCGGAACATCACTCCCTCCTGTTAGGTCTGTTGTTTGATTTTATCAGCTTTTCTACTAAGTTTTTGCTTGCTTTCTTAATGCCTCCAGTTTCCTGTATACTTTTTTCTAGTAGCTCCATTCTATATCTCTGACGGTCTTCCCTCATAATTGTATTTTTATTTTATTACTTATTCTACATAGCAATTTCCTTTCTTATGGTTTTAGACTTCCTGGGGGTTGCTATAAGTTCTTTTTTTATTGTAATAGTTGCTTAGTCATTTCCTACCCATTTTAGTCTTCCGTTTCTGCAGTCGTCCTTCTCTCTTTTATTTGTGTACCGAAGTTCGTCAAGGTTTTTGTGTTTATTTTGTAGTTCTATAAGGAAGTATACCTCGATAATTGACCACTTTTCGTCTTTAGGCAGTAACTTTAAATTAAGTAAGTTACGATTCGTTCTGAGATGCCAATAAATTCATCAATACATGATTTAAACTAAGTATATGTACTACATAGGTAATAAGATATAAGTTTGAATTACTTGTATTCCAATATCTGTATGGTGCTGTTCTGTAAACAATATTATTACAGAATAGAAATTTCTCTTAAAAATTTGTAGTAATTTCAAGATAAATAATATATGATCTCATGCAATAAATATGTATAAGGTATAATATAATATATTAGTAATGTCTATAAGAGTTGTTCTTGTGTATTTATTGTTTTTATTTAATAAACTTTTTGCTTATTATTTAAATTGTATTATTTAAAGTACATATAAACCTGTCATGTAAAAATCTAGATCAAATCAGAGGTCTAGAAAAGGACCACTTCATAACCTCATATATGTCAGAAAATAATTCAAAAATGCAATTTATAGGTATCATTTTGAAAAGCAGAACAACACTCACTTCAGTTTTAAGCATTATAATTCTACTTATTGTTACTATATTGTCAGCACCTGATCCATTCTGTGTTTTATCTTTACCTGTATTCTACCTCTCTATCTATAAAACTTAAATAATATAATTTTCATCACCCAGTTGACATGTAATGGCAACTTTTTGTTTAATAAGAATTTAATTAAGCTGTGGATAATGTTGTGGGTTACATAATTATTTACACACATACCTACTTAATTATATTTTAATTAAGATCTTATTTTGTAACAGTTTGTTATTCAAAAATAAATAAATAAATAAAACATTTTTGGTAAGCCGATTAACTAATGGTGATGCATTGGTCTGCATTTTACATCCATTACATCTTGACGCTCTCTTAATACTTAGCTGGTAGGCGACACCAGCGGTAGTAAAATAACAGCTGTAGCAAGCGTTGAGGTCCATAATGTCCCTTTCCCAAAATGTCCCTTTCCCAAAATGTCCCTTCCTTGAAAAGTCCCTTTCCCAATATGTCCCTTCCCCAAAATGTCCTTTCCTCAAAATATTCCTTCAGATAAGCGAAGTTCAGGTAAATAAGCACCTGATCATAATACTGTATTGGAAAATAGTACTTTGAGATCCTACTGCTCCCGAGGGATCAACATTAATGCGGGCTGAGCCTGGCAAAAGCTGGTATTCATAAATGCGAAAGTGAGTTTCTATATTTGTTTGTTTGTTACGCTTGCCCTATCTACTGAACTGATCATCATCAAATTTTGCATATACGTAGATAAGGCTACGGAGAAGGACTATATAATAGGGTACCTAACGCGGTCTAAGAGCTAGTTATCTATAAATATAAGGGGTCTTCATGGAGCACAAAAGCTGTATTGTGCAAAAATTACTGTACCAAGGTGAATGCAGTTTTCACAGTTTTTTTGCTTATTTATTTATTGGTGCACCTGCTGACATTTTAGAGAAGGGAGATTTTGGGGAGGGACATTATGGACCTCAACCATTTTGTCCATTTGCCTGACCATGTGTTGTGTAAAATGCAATCGGAGACATGCGAGGGTGGAGAGAGGTATTATAATGTAGGTAATAATATAATAAAATGTGTATTAATGGAGTGAACAATTTTTTTGTTTATGATTATCTTCGTTGTGACCTCTTACACAGGAAAAGTTATTATTTTCGTCATACAATCTAAGCCTGAAACCAAACAAAATCGGCAATGATAGGTATATTAGTAGTTATATTACTTACACAAACACTTTGCATTGTTTATTCAGTTAACTATCACCGCAGACCTATACCTATATCGGGACTATCACCTATATTTCAAAGCTTTTTAAGTCGTCAACTTCATCATCATATTGAAAATTGGTGCTCTTTGCCGCCATTAGCAATGTTTGTTTACCGAAGTCACTGACCTCTGACCTCCATATATATATTGTATAATATGGTATTACTAGGTAATATTCGACGTAATAATTATGGCATAGAAACTTAGTATAAACAACCAACTTATATGTGAAACGTAATTCACTTTGTTTTCAAAACCATAGTGGTTTCGAAAACATTTCACAACGTAAGGCCACGCCCCTAATCGGCTAGTAAAACAGGTTTTTGTGTTAGCTAACACGAAAACACGGCGCTGCGGACCCGGCTTAACAATTATGTTAGAAAAATAACTAAAACAAGTTTTCCGAACGGATTGGATTAACATCCCCCGCGTGGGGAGAGGAAGAGACCCATTTTGTGTTAGCGCTCACTAAAGAAAGACGTAGGGCAGCACAGTGCAATACGGAGTAAACAAACATAAGCAGCGGATGGGCGATTTTCCTAAATGGTTTTTATAACATTACATTGGTTTTTATAAGACCTATTACTTAATTGAACACACACACATTTAAAAAAAATCTATTATGCATAATAAATTAATTAGTTAATTATTAATAATGTAATTTAATATATCAAAATATATTCAATATCTTAATAATTATAATTTAAATATTTGACATAAAACTAATACCCCTATAATAAAAAAACAGAAATCTATCAATAAAATTAATAAAGCACGCATATATATGATTAGTTTTTATAACATAATGGCCCTTCTCTCATTGCAGCGCCCGTCAGGGCCCTTAATTGGTTCTAATTCTATGAAAACACCTGTATTACATTAAGGACGCAATAAATGATTTGATTTGATTTGAACATGTTAGAAAACTGCCGCCTCAGACACGGCTTAATGGTCGGTGAGAGTGTGTGCGTGGCGTACTGTCTGCACAGGTGGCCGACATAATATGGATGTTTTAAAGCTCCGCCTTGTAAAACGTCTTTCTTTATACGTGCATGTTGCCAAGAATATCTATGTAATATGGTGAACCTGAAAAGTTTGCTTGAAGCGCAATCTCTAGATTCTAAAAGACAAATTATACACAACTACAATTTACTCATCTAAATTTGAGAAATCCTTGAGCCTGTATAGCCTATTTGGAATGTAAATGATCCACGGGATTTAAAGCCTATAAATAAAATAGTATAGGTAATGAAAGACGATTTTGCCAACACACCGTGTAGAACTTTATCCTGTCGCCAAAATTATTTCTAAGAAAAATATAAGTACTAAATCTTGTTGTCACTGTCAATCATTGAATATCTAGTGTGTCAACTAGCTGACGAATAACTTTTTCGATGTATCGCCGTGTGTGAGTGTGTTATTTGTTTTTGTAAAATGTAATTATAATGACGAAAATTTTCATCAATTGCTAAGTTAAGTAAATTGATACGGAGAAAAATAAATTTGTAATAAACATGAGTGACTCTGGTTCTGACGACGAAAATACAATACGTTATGGGACTCCATTGGAACCTTACGAAGAAGGTACACTATTATATTATTCTGATTTATTAATATCTCCTTTTAATATAGGTCTTGAGACCTCCTCCATTTTCTGTCCTCCCATCCAATTGTGATTGACGCATTTTAGATGAAATTCCATCGAAACGCAAGTATCAACAGCAGACTGACCAGTACGCAGTAGATGCTCATGGGCGCAGGAGATTCCATGGCGCATTCACCGGAGGCTTCTCAGCGGGGTTCGGGAACAGTGTGGGCACGCCCGAGGGGTGGACGCCGGCGACGTTCAAAAGCTCACGCGGGGACAAAGCACAGGTTTCTGTGAGTATTAGACAATATTCCAATTTCATATATATTTTATAGAGTTAGTAGTTTATAATTATAAAGTCTAGTATTAGTTTTTAATCTGTAGCTCACTGGTTTCCTAGATTTGAGTACAATTCTCTGTAGTCTAACCATAGTTATTATGCTGGACTGCTACGCTGGAGTTTGTATCTCCAGTCAGGTCAAGATGGAGAATGTAGTTATAAAATATAATATCCCATAATGCATGCCTTGAACTTACTTTGGGGCTAACTCAATCTGTGTGGATATAACACACAGACTGAGTTAGCCTTTAGTTATTTATATTTATTTCTAATTGTAATTATTGTATGTCATCAAATTATGATATTAGGTATGATTCTACATTTGAGCAAGAACATTATACCCTAACACATGAGGATTTATTGCAATCCATATGAGATTAATTTGACTTTTTCTTTTTCTTGAATTAAATCGAACTTCTAAATAGAATGTTAATAATTAGACCATCCCATTTAGAAGTTCTTGATAGACAAAAGATTAAATTTAGCACTATACAAACCAGCTTTTTTATATGTAACAATGCAATGTATGAAGATTAACATTTTAATTTGAATTTAATGTATCAACTAATTTTACCCACGGGAAATTATATGTTAACTTCAGAGTCAAAGACCAGAGGACTTTATGGATGAAGAGGACCGCAGTGAGTTTGGCATAGCCCCGCGTCACATGCAAACACACAGTGAGTTCTCTGGACAGAAGCGGCTGAGACAGCAGAGATACCATGATGGACCTATCCCTGGTAAGCTAGCACCTAGCAACACTTTGCTTACTGACTGGTAGCCTGTTGGTTTGTGTTCTGTCTTGTTGTTCTGTTGGTTTGGGTTTGTTTTTTGTCTATGCAGCAGTCACTTCTGAAATTCTAGTAGATTGTTGCTATGAGAAATCAATACTAAAATGAAATGCGAAAGTCTGGCACACTTTCTTATACAGCTAAACCACATTAAAATATTGTTTGCATATAGTTAAAGCTACTTTTTTCCAAATATCCACGCCCAGAAAACATTACGGGGTTAAAATTTGTATAACATTTTTCCATGGACGGAGCTGCAGAAATCATCTAGTATTGAATAATTCCCAGGGGAGCCAGTACTAGAGCAACTAGTGAGGGCGGTGCACGAGACAGCCGCGGTCCGCATGCTGCGGGCCATGGGCTGGCGGCCCGGGCAGGGGACCGGAGATAGAGTGACTAGAGAGGAGAAAAAGAGAGACAAGCAGAGACATAAGGTGTACGGTTGTTACATGCCCAAGGATGTTAGAGAGGTGGGGATCTTGGAATAATCACCGCTACAAAGTATTAAACAAAATCGTCCACCATCTGTTATTCCAAGCTTTCTTATATTAGTTATTTTAATTTTAATGTAGTCTTACTGTGTTTCCTACCATATATACTTGTGAGCATGTGTGTGTTTAGTCACTCAAATGGCATTATTTATATTTAATTATTACTACTCCACCAAAACAATTAGGCACATGGCAAACATGGCGTCACTGTAGCTAGGGAGGGGAATATTCGAGACTCGCTGATACCTAGTATGAAACTGGTAAGTAACTATTGTGAATACAACTTAGTATGTGTATATTATAACTATACTTTATTTATTTTGGGAACAGAGAACTGTGTGTGCAAAGGAAATAATAAAACTCCTAATTGATTAAATGTACTTTATTTATTGGAATAATTTGAAAAATTGTTCTAATCAGAATCTAATTCTTCAATCCCTGACATTCTTTCAAAATCTGAATGTGATTCCAAATCACTGTCATCGCTGTCGTCATTTACATTTATGACTAACTCTCTTGCGTCTTCTAAACCTTGCTTTTCCCAGTACGCCTTCCGTAACCGGTCCACGTGATTAATTTCTTTTTTCCAATCGTCTTGCGTTATTGATTGTATGGCTTCCCTGGCTAGTTTTTCGATTTGTCTCTCTGACTGATCGACATTCTTGTCGGCGACTCTTTGTTTGACCAGGTTCCAAATGTACTCAATAGGATTGAGGTCACATTGATATGGTGGAAGTCTGAGGACTTCGTGACCGCTCTCCTCTAAAAGTTTGTCCACTAAATATTCTTTTTCCGGTCGGTTGCGAATTATAATATAATTCAACTCAGCCTTTGTCATTCGCGGGTCAAACGTAATGTTTCTCTCGCTCAGCCAATTCTGCATGTCTTGTTTACGAGCGGCCATAGTAGGAGGCTTATTTAATTGCTTGCTGTGGTAGGGCGCGTTGTCTATGACAACAATACTGTTAGGTGGCAAATTTGGAATTAGTTTTTCGGTTAACCATTTCGTGTAGTTTTCTGTGTCCATTTCGTCGTGGTAATCCCCTTTACTACTTTTACATTTGTATAATAAGTCTGCACCTTCGACGAACCCAGTCTCTCCTCCTGAAATACAAAGATATAAACATTAATAAACAGTGTAGTGACATGAACAATAGTTAAATTATTAAAGTAGAATATCACGTACGTGCAGAAATATTAATTATATGGAACCCTAATAAGACAGCTCATTGGGTATTACCTGCGTGAACGATTATCCAGCGTTGGCCAGCACTATCGTTTTTTCTTATGCCTGGGACCGTTTGACTTTGCCAACACTTGTTGACAGTGTAATGCGAGTGGACCCATGTTTCATCGGTAAAAATAACAGGTTTTTTTTCCGGGCCCAAGTCGTCGTTTTCTTTTAATCTTCTTAAGTAACGTGCACGCCACGCTGCTATTTCAGGTCTTTCTATGAGCACGTCTCGTTTTTTGGAGCACTTTTTGAATTTAAATCCCAAACTTTCTGTTATAATTTTTCGCAGGGTCTCTCTTTGACCAGGAAAGTTAAGATCTCTCTTAACAACGTTTAAAATTTTTTTCAATGTAGGCACTTCTTTGTACACGTCATAAAAGCTTTCAATTTTTGTTTTAATTGCACAAATCATGAAGTCATCAATTTCCAGCTTTTTCTTTTGTTTTCGCTTTTTCCCTGGAGTGGGTAATTTGACTGTCTCTGTTGGGGCTTCGCTTGACGTACCCGGCTGTGGTGAAAGCCTTAGTTTCTCCAAAACTTCTTTTTCCTCGTTTTTTATTCTGGCCAATGTGCGTCGACTAATGCCAGTAGCCGTACACACTCGCTTTTCCACTTGAGATATTGGAATAGCTATTCCATGCAACTTTTCTTCCTCAAAAAAATGTAATACTTTTAATATCATTGTCCTTTCGGACCCACGGATAGTTTTTTTCCTACCCATTATGAGGTTAACAAAAAATATCAACAACAAAAACAACACGGGACTTTTAAACAACACAGAATGAATTAATAACAATTATTTAACAAAAATTAACAACACAAACTCAACAAAAACCCAACTGACAACGAAAATTTTAGGAGGCGCGAAAGCACGTGGTGTAACTGCAGAGCGCGAGTACACGACTGCGCGTCACTAGGGAGAGCGCGGGGAGGTGAGACGAGGTACGGGCGCCGAAACCGCATTCCTGTCATGCGCCTAATTGTTTTGGTGGAGTAGTATATATATATTTTTTTAAACCATAATATGGATTTTTATGCAGTTTTTACTACAATTTTGATAATGTATTCCAAAAAGTTTATAGACATGTGACACTAGATTTTTTTTAGAAAGTTATATATATTATTTAATAAATAAATCATAATAGATATTTAACATAATTTTCTAATATTCGCTAATAAATTTCTTTATAATCTCTAGAACCAGCAACAGTCTTCAGAAGACAGCGATTCGGACTACGACATCGAGGCACTGTTCGCGCCAGACGACTATGAGCCTTATATCCTGAGCCGTAAAGTCGACCGCTTCGGTCTTGGGTACTCCGGACTTAGCAGGCATTCGGTTCTTGGCAATTTGATTGGAGAATATAATGCAGGAAGTTCCAAGAGTCATTTGGTCATGAAGGATAAAGGAAAGAAGGTGAGTTAGGTGATAACTATAGAAATCTTTTGTTTTTTTCATATATCAGAAAGAGAAATGTGTTATTTCCATCTCATACTAAGGGGTAGATTAAGTGTTGTAAAATTTCTTCTCTTGTGAAATTAATCGCAAAGTAATTAATCGCAAAGTTGTATGGAATCTGTGATGTATGTTTAATCTCATTTTCGTATGCTAGCTTGTCTTAGTTTTCTGAAAACCATAATAAGTCAACCTATGTCACTCCTGAAGGTTTCGCCTATCTCTATGCCAAATTTCATCAAAACCGATCCAGTAGTTTTTGAGTTTAATTACAAACAAAACTATAAATCTTTCTTTATAATATTAGTATGGATTTGCGTTTCCAAAATTTGTTTTAATTTTCATTTATTTCAATATCATTCTATGTTTAATTTACGTACGTTTTCTATTCAATAGTAATTAGAATTCCGTAGCCAAATGGAAAAAATTGAACCCTTATAGTTTCGTCATGTCCGTATGTCACAGTAATTTTTGTCGATTAAATTTAAATGAATAAATAAATAAATAAATAAATATATACGGGACAAATCACACAGATTGAGCTAGCCCCAAAGTAAGTTCGAGACTTGTGTTATGGGATACTAACTCAACGATATTATATTTTATAACAAATACATATATAGATAAACATCCAAGACCCGGGCCAATCAGAAAAAGATCATTTTCCATCATGACCCGACCGGGAATCGAACCCGGGACCTCTCGGTTCAGAGGCAAGCACTTTACCACTGCGCCATCAACGTCGTCAATGAAAAATTACTTATGTACCAGGTGTCAATACGTGGTCAAGCGTTCGGCGTGGGCGCATTCGAAGCGGAAGACGAAGATATATACGCGACTGAGGACATGACCCACTACGATTTTGAGCTCGGAGGACCTTCCAAAGAGAAGAAGAAGAAGCCTATCAAACAGGGTGTTAATGTAAGTGATTTGTCTGAAAATATTAAAGTAGCCAATCCTTTATCTAAATGCTTATAGTAGCCAATTCTCCTGTTTATTACGCGACTGCACAAAAAAGGAGTTTTATGTTTTCAGGATTCGTGGATGTTTGTTGTATACAGTGTCTAGTGGTATTATATGTATAGGCATTATGAAATCAATATGGCGGATTATTTATCACTACTTTCATATTAACACTTAGGTAGTACTCCAATTTGACATGAAATTTTGACATCATGATTATATTGGTGAAAAAATGTATTTTTATTGTATCGAAGTGGATATGTTTTTAATAGGCGATCACTAAAATATGATCGTCTTATTTGTTTAACTATACATATACTTGTAGGAAAATTGTTAATTTATACACGAACATGTCGTGGTTTTCTTTTTTTTTTAAATAGAATATTTATATACAATAAAAGTGAGGTTTACTGCGCAGTTTCTTCACCTTTGGAAATCGACATTACGACTAGTTTTAAGTAAATTTTTGATATCATAATGACTGATATATATAATCCTAAGTGGAGTGAGTTTTTTAGGTGCTAGAAGGATTTGTGAAGGCCGTGAAGCCGCCGCCGCCGCCGGCCGCGCACGCGCCCCCCCCCCCGCCGCGCGAGTTCGTCGCCGCCGCTCGCAGGACCAGGTTCCAGCCCTCCGATGTGCCTCAGAGGGATCAGGGTAAGACCACTTAACGCGCTTCGTCAATTTTTATCAATTGGTTTAAAATATATTTTGACAGATTATGCCACACTATAGTTAAAGAAATTTAGCAGAAAATATAGTTTTCTATAATACAGTTTGGCCACAGATGTTTCAACGGATTTTGGTGACCACCGTTTTTCGATTTAACACCGCACACTACCACAAACATCACATTTTATCAATTTATTGTAATTATAATAGCAAAAACTGAAAAAAATATAATAATAATGAAGAATTAAATGGGAGAGACCACGAGACTTAAATCTATATATAGTCTGTATTTCTACTAGTCAGAGCCAGTGGAACCACGAACCAATAAACGTAATTTAGTATATCAATGGCATTGGTATTTTAATTTTGGAACGACGAACCCAATGCTAGTGATACTGGTATTGCAATGGCAAAAAAAAATTAGTTTGTTAAAAATCCGTTTCCTTACTTTCTTGACGACTAAGCTGTACGTTGCTTGCTTGAAGAGTTTATTAAAAAAAATAGTTTAGTACAAAAGGTTTAATATTTTCCAGGTCTAGGTCGGCACGAGCTGTCAGCCGAAGCGAGAGGCGCACTCCTAGGCGAAACACCCCTCAAACTCCACCCAACCCCTATTGTACCCCCCTCAAGTGAAACCCCAAAAACGGACCCAATAGCACAACTACTCGGCAGAAACGTGAATTTCGTATCGAACGCAGAGAAAGAAGGAGAAAGAGAATTAAATTTCATATCAATAAAAGATTCTGGCAAAGAAATCAATAAGGTTTTTAGACCTTTTATGAGTAACCCAAAGAAACAGGCGCGGTACGAGCTGTTTTTGAGGGATAAGGAGGCGTATATGAGAGAGGGAGATAGCGATGTGGATAGATTACTTGAGTGGGAGAGGGAGAGAGAGATAGTGGAATTTGAACAGGCTGCCAAGTTGTATAAACCTTTGACTGGCATTATGAATGATAGGTATGTTACCACTTCATCTTTTGATTTATATAATACTTTATCTTTTGATTTATATAATTTAATAATACGGAGCGACAGCGCAGTTAGCGCTCCGAGGTGTCGCTCCAGTGGTAATTTCGGGATAAAAAGTACCCTATGTGTTATTCCAGGTTATAATTTCATAACAATCCGTCCAGTAGTTTTTGCCTGACAGAGAAATAAACATATATATATATATCCTCACAATAACTTTCGCATTTATAAATTAGTTATGAAACATATAAATTGCACCAAAATGCAAATCTACTTTTTATCCCAAAATTCCCACGGGAACGAAGCTCCGGGGTGCAGTTGGTGTTTCATAAAATTGTAAAGTGTCATTTATATGTACCAGAAATATATTTCGATTCATTCTTTTAAAAAAAAAACAATATTTATTCACAGATTCACCCACGCATCTCAGCCCGATGATAGCACGAATCCATTGATAGCTGTAGCCAAAAGCAGTAATAATTACGGCCTCGCCTCGAAGGAGATGGTCGAGGCCGCCTCGCGAGGCGTGTACGGCGTCATGACGAGGCGCGAGGCCGACTGGAGACCGGATCCGTTGGTCTCCAAGAGGTTTAACGTCCCTGAGATTGGGGGAAACCGGTAAATATACACTTTAGTAGGATTGTAGGATCTTCCCTATGTGTAATATTCCATATAAACTTGTGTGCTTTGCAAAATTTTATTTTGTCAGTATGATTTTTATCCAAAATTAATCAAAATACATCTTTAGAATATAACGAGAAGAGTACCTAACAAACGTCCACTTTTATTAAATTTTCTCTCTCGTGGCGTATTACCGTTTGAATTCATGGCTGTGACGCCGCGAATTCCGAAGTCAGCTTAAAAATAAACCTAACATTTTCAAGATTCGACTGTTATAGTACAACTGAGCGCCGGCTTGATGTCAATCCTCGCTGTCAAAGCCTATATGTCCCTTAGTCGTCTCGTACGACATCCATGGATATGGAGTTGTTCTATTCAAGGGTCATATGCTCATAATAAAAAATTAACAATGCCATATTTTGCAGATCAGAACAGAAAAAAGAAGACAAACCGAAGGTGTCCTACTCCGTATTTTCCTACCTCGAATCTTCGGTTCACGACAAAGATAGCTTCGCTAAAGAACAAACACAATTCAGCGGATCAAAATCTATAAATGTTGAACCAAAAACCATACAAAAAGTTCCGCAAGTTAAAAATGTAAATGAAAATAACGAAAAGGGCAAAGTTGTTGCTTCAACGAGCGTTTCAGATACAAGTTTTAACAAAAGAATGACCGTAGCAGATTTATTTTTGAAAGAATCAGAAAAAGATTTAAATAACAAGGAAAAAGGCACCGAAGTTACTGAAACCATTGAGAAATTCGACAAAATGGATCTGTACAAATCGATTTTCCTAAGCGACAGCGAAGATGAGGAAGTTCCCTACAAAAGTGGAGAAAAAAGTGACACGATCGATTTCATAGAGAAACCTAAAAATGTAGAACGAAACACGTCACCACCAAGAGGCATTTTCGCTAATATTGATTTCGATGAAATAAACTCTTGGAAAAGAAATACTGATAATAAAAAACCTGATGACGCCAAAGACCCAGTCAGTGTTGCTAGCACAGAAGACTCTGTAAATATTGAAAAACCAAGTGCTGAAAGTGAAGAGTATGGGCCGAAAATTCCTGAAAACCTTAAGAAAAGACTAGAAGAGAGTTGCGTATTTACGGATAATTTTAGACCAATGTTTAGGAGTAAAAATGAGAAACAAACGGACCCAATAGACGTGGACTCTTCTAGCGCCGACTCTTGGGTGGAAGCTAAGGACGCAAAGTCGAAAAAACAAAAGAAGAAAAAAAGTAAAAAACATAAGCATAAAAAATCTAAACATAAGAAAAAGGATAGGTAATAGAAATATGTTAAAATCAAAACATTGTTTTATTTAATTACAACTGCACGAGATCAAGGCAAGGTCCTTTCATCAACTATACTTGTCTTTTTATATTATTTTATAGATGCTATAAGGAGATAGTAAGCCGTTTGTCTAACTTTTATTGGGTTTTTGAGAAATGCGGTTTGTCTATTATTACTAAAAACCATCTAACTCATAAATATTTCTAAATAAATACTTAGGCAAAGTGCCCATCACACAGGTAGCATTTCGCAATGGAAATTCGTTGTGCGAGGCTACCCGAGTGAGGGTCACTTGTTGCCTTACTGAGCTCTCTGTATAAATAAAGAGGATTATCAGTAACATACATCAGATGTTCCTCGCTAATGATTAGGCACGAACCATGGAATTAGTAGGTACTACGAAGTACTTATTAAATCCATGGCATTAACATTGTTACCTATTGTAGATATTTTTGTCTATACCATCTTTCATTTATGGTCTATATATCTTCAACTGGTCTATATCCTACTTTTATTTCTATTTAGTTAGACTGTACCTATGTTTTCAAAGTGAAATGTACCGATTAGATATGGATTAGATAACAGGAGATGGGCATAAACTAGGCATAATTGTTTACAGGTCTGTGGCTTGGGCATATGGATGAATGAATTTATTTCAGACTGTACACAACTAAATAGGAGTCCCTATTTTGTTAGTAGGAGATTTACAAGTTGTAACTTATTACAATAAATGTAAATAAGTCCAATATTTCAGGGTTGGGCTGTCCACTTTATCTCAGATCACTCTCAGAAGTGAGTGTGCTGGTTTGGTACTGCACTTTACCCGTGACCACAGGGAAGACGCTCTTTTACGGAGCACAGCCTGGAAGCTGTTTGTTTTGCTTGGCCACTGGAAGTATTATTGTCTAATCTGTGGCTTAGCAAACATCCCGCCCATCAGTTTCCGCCCGGACGTAAATGGCCATTAAACATCTCTGTTATATAATTTATAGGAAAATAACAAAATATTGTAAGTTCAATGTACTTACTCAGACGTTTTTTAGTAAAACTACTCAATCTATTTGTATACAAACATTCGATTGTTACACAATTTATGTGTAGGCGGTCAGAATACGACAAGGTTGGTTACTAATGGCGGGAAAATCTTCGAAAGCTGTTCCCGCTCGACCTTGTTCTACGTAATAATTATGATAACTACCTACATAGGTACTTCACGAAGTATGCATACTGATAGTAATTTTAGTTCTAGAACATTATTTTAGATCTAGTCTAGCCGTCGAACAAATCTAGTCTACGTAGACAAGGAATATTCAGTGTATACTATGCATAAAAATTGATACCATCGTCTAAAAGTTTATTGCATATTTATTGTTCATTTCTGCTTTTAAAAGAAATAATTAGAAAACATTTTTAGTAAGCATGCAATGGACAGCGTTTATATAACATGATGGAGGTGTCGCTGGTATCGATAATAAAGTCAAATCGAAAGGGACACCGATATATAATTTAAATGCGAAGGACAAGGATAATATGAAAACCTGCGAAGAAAACCGACGAAAACTGTTGGTTAAAAAGAAATAAACTATACTGTAATAGCAAAGTGCGACAGAGATAAATATAAAATAGTTTGTACACTATTTTTTGTTTTCAAGGTTGGTACGCATGCGTCATTCGATGAAGTAGGGCCGTATTCAAATAAATAATATTAAATAATATAATCAGTAAGTAGAAATTTGTCATCATTCATGATGCATGTTGAGCGTCATGACATGAGAGATTATAAAAAAAATATCATGCAAGAAATTATGATTAGATGTCTGAATCAATAAAATCTGGATAAATTATTTATTCTTCTTGATTATTATTCAATAATCACTTAATTCTTTTATTACTTTTCTCAATAGTTCAGAGTAAGAGAAGGAAGGTGTTGGTGGAAAATTCGCATGGGCAAAGCCAAGAAAATCATTAGATATCTTTCATACATCACAATAAAAAAACGTTATTTTTGAACAACAACAAGTACATATCTAAATACGGCCCTGGCAGAATACAATCAGCTGTTTGTAATAATGACAGTTCCTCTGACAAATACAAAATGGTTGAAAACTAAAGTTGGCAAACAAAGAAAGGCAGCGTAGATCGTGTTTAAACATTCAAAACTGTGTTTGAGGTGAAAGTTTATTAGTTTAGTGCATAATTAGTGATTTGTGCACTATGTTGGATTTGGAAATCATCCCCGAGCGTTCCTTGGGATGCGATGCCTGGGAATTCGTTCTAGGTAAGCTTCACGTATGTTTATTGAGAACGTCAGGTATTTGCGTTGTATTTCAGTTGATGATTTCTTACGCAATATTGTTTTTCTTGCTCGTGCCTAATTCTGTGGACGACTGGGATGAGGTTTTGCAACAATTTATCTACTGCAGCTTTACGAACATTGCTTTTTTTGCACACAAATTGTGACTGGCGATCTCTTTGTTTCGTCTCGGATCGTGTTTATTTTTGTTATTGATATACTTGACCGTGAAATCGCGTAGACGTTATGTTGTTTTCACAATCGCGATGTTGACGACTTTTTGAAATTTTAGTATTATTTATAGGATTTTTTTTTCATTTCATCAGCTGAACAAATTTCGACATAACTTTGTCAGTAGATTAGTAATACCTATATATCATCAATCATCAATTTATATATATATACATAAAACTCTTCCGTTACTGAGTGACTGACTGACAGACTACATACAGCTGAAACTACTGGGCTTTGGAAGCTGAAATTTGACTTGTAGGTTCCCTGGGGAGTGTAGTTGAGCACTAAGAGAGGATGCTTGGAAATTCCATCCTGAAAGTAATTATAATTTTGTAGTTATAACCATGGTAGGTATGAGTGAAACTATTGTATGATAATCATATGATACTGAGAAAGAAAAAGCCAATTATTATTTGTATTGTCAAGCAAAAAAAATATTAATCTGTGCATTAATTAATCTGTAAATGTCTAATTAATGATAACTTTTAGCAAAACAGGAAAAAACATGTAATGACTTATTATTTAATAGTTTCTGATCATAACAAGAATAAAGTCCACTTTTGTCATTTTTATGACATCATATTTAGGTTTCTAACAGAATATATAAATATACTACATCAAATTTTTTAAAATGTCAAGAAATTATAATAAAATTTGTCAGATACCTACCATTGAAAAAAAAATAAAAAAATAAGACATGGTATTATTATTTTTTTAATATAATTTGTTTTTATCAGTTTTAATTTCTTTTTGTTGTATAATGTAAAAAATATATATTTTAATATATATATATATATATATATATTGAGGCTGCTTAAGGGCATCATAGGGCAAAATAGTTTAAAGAAGCAGTTGAAAAATATTTTGCTTGAAATCTTCATTGCTTTAACAATCACTAAGTGATATTATCAGCTAGTGTGCAATGTAATTGACAGATAAAAGGTCTTTGTCAGCGCCAAAGTCATTAAACTACAAAGATTATTCAGGAACTGGAAAACTGTGGTATCCATTCTGTGGTTTTGTTGTGAAAATCACACAGCTGCATTGTTAATTTTGTACTTCATTGTGTACATACATCTTTATCTGTCATTGCTTTGTGTTTGGCTTTGACATAAAGATTTGTTTGGGTTACTCAACATGATACTTTTTTCATGAGTCGTTTTAGAGTTCTGTGGACAAATGGCAAAAATTGGAATTGTTTTAGACAAGCTGCGCTCCGGGGCTTCGCTCCCGTGGGAATTTCGGGATAAAAAGTACCCTATGTGTTATTCCAGGTTATTTTCTTCCTGTGTACCAAATTTCATAACAATTCGTCCAGTAGATAATGCGTGAAGAGGTAACAACTGTCTTTCTGTTTGTATGTCACAGTCACTATATTCTGCAACTGTTAGGAATAGTTACACATAAAAATGTCATTTGTAAAAATAAACTTGTTATTATGAACAACTAGCTGTGCCCGGGGCTTCGCTCCCGAAAGAATTTCTAAATAAAAAGTACCCTATGTGTTATGCCTGGTTATATTTTACCCATGTACCAAATTTCATAAATCATCCAGTACATTTTGCGTGAGAGAGTAACAAACATACATAATAATAGTTGTGAACAATAGAGAAAATTTCATTAGCTGCTTACGTATATACAAACAATATTTTATAATTTAGTCAATCTACATGTTTTAAACAGGTATATTGAAATTATTCCTCTCGATGATTATCGTAATCGGTATACAAATTAAGCATAAAAAATAATATATCAATAATTACACGCCCGTTGTAAAGTCGGACAATGCAGTTGAAACAATAAAACAGTTTTATAAGCACTCATTATCATAATTATGTACGATACAAGTTATGACGATATGACACGATATGCTTCGTAGTTAGTTCGATTTGCGAGCCATACGTAATGTTTGTTTCTATATATATATATATAGGATGTTAATTAGCAGGCATAGAAATTTAAATTTAGTAAAAAAATCCTAAAGAGCTAGGATTTTTTTTTGTCCGGTCAGGATTAGAGCACAAATATCGTATGTTTTGTCTCGATCGCTCGTTCGTAAACGAGTTAAAATATAAGCCACTATTTTTTTAATATTCTGCCCCCAAAGCCCAGGAATGAGGTTTTAAAAGTTTGGGCGACAAACGCACCCGACACATTTTGCCGTGGACGGAGCTGCGGGCAACAGTTAGTATGCAATATAACAAATACAGATTTCAGATAAATCAGAAACCTATACTTTCCATTCCGTTACTATTTTATACCAGCTTTTATTTAGTTTCTCTCTATCTGTATCAAATCTTGCAATTTAAACTCCCGGATCAGCTCCCAATGAAGGAACTCCTAACAGGGTACAGAACAGACATGGTTTTGTTGACACGCGTCGAATGCAACAAGATCTCCCTGACAACAATAAAGTGAGTTTTTAAGGTCTTTTCCATAAAGGTACTAAGCAGGGTGACATATCTGAAAATTAATCAGTCAACTAAAACTCGAAATAACCAGTTATATCGTTTATTAAGATTATAATAATCTAACAGTTATCTGTTTACTGTTATTGTCGTAGTTCGTTTTGATAAAATATTGTTTACTTGATTACCACAAGGTCGAGTTCTAAACATGTTTATCGGAATTTTAATAGTGAAAATATGGCGATCGGAAAATTTTCATAATTATCAACATCGACAGCCCTCTGCTCTGCCTTTGCTGTGTAGACACAGATCGGGTACTCAATTAAGCAACCAGTGATCTATACATATATACATCACTAATTGACGTGAAAATTTACTTTAAACTAAGTCTACTGCCGACTTCCAAAGCGCAGGTGAAGAAGCGTCGCAACAAACTTCACCGCCGCCTTTTCTCCAAATTGTGGGTACTATAATACTACCATGACTCGCACTGCTAACAACTTTATGTTTAAAAGTACATTTATTGCTATCTCTTTCATCTATGCCCGACCGCTTCTTGCATATACATATACGGTGACACGTGGTACCTATGTATAAATCTCGCAATACATAGAACGAGACGTTGGCACAGCAGTACATCTTCTGTGCTTCAAAAAGTTCTTGGGAGTGGGGGCTTCACTATTTTATATTATTAGCCATAGCTCTGAGGCTATTAGGATATGATAGGACACTATCAACAAAATATATGAAACAAACGTGTTGCTATGCCAACTGGTAAAGGGTGCGAAAAGATTCATTTAGGATTGGCAACGCGTGATACTCCTGATGTTTCAGGCTCTGTGGATGTGAATGGACCGTTTCAGACGGGGGCAGGGAGTAGTCGTACGCTAGAAGTTGAATTTTCGAGCGTATGTTGACCGCCGTCATTACCGTTCTTCAAAAAAAAAAAGAACTGAAATCTTAAAAATCAAATATAGATACAAATTTACACTATCCCAACAGAGATTGTTATTCATAAATGAGGGCAGTAAATAGATTCATGTCTTTGTTGAAATTTGAAGCACTGGTTCTCTTTGTTGTAGCCATAGCGTGGTTTGCGGGACAAAAATTTATGTATTGCATGTTTTCATGTACTAACGAAGTGAATGTTCTTTTTATTTTTTTCAGGGATGCATTTCTCGCAGTCGGTGGCGATTATACAGAGCCAAGTGGGCACGATACGAGGAGTACAAGTTTTATATAGTGATCAGGTAAAATTTTTTCGTCAGTAGTAATAAATATGTGCCTTCGCTCAGGTAAAACCGTAACAAAAAAGTAGCTTATCTTACTTCTGAACATTTCGGTTTCGTCTTTCTTTCACAGAGAAAGACACAAATACATTCAAGTCGCCACTTAACGTGCGCGAAGCCGTGGACAAACATTAAAATAAACCCAGTTTAAAGTATAATACACACTCGTCACTCACCATATTAGCGTTGGCAATTAACAATTCAGTAGTTCCTGTACGTCCAGTCTGCCACTGTGTTCATTGTCTATGCATTTTTAATGGACGCTAATTTTGTATACTGTAGACATTTTTGCAACAGAATTCACAAAATGGAGAAATTACTATTTCGGTTTTCAACTTGCTACTTTTATTAAAACTTTATTGTTTGGTTAATTATACATATATATATATATATATATATATATATATATATATATATATATTATTATTTTTTCCTTTCATCAGCACTTGATCACAATCATAATATGTTTCAGTATACCTTTTGACCATGTACTTTATTGTGTACTTAAATTGTTATATTACTGATAAAAAATTATACATAAATTTTTATTTAAAAAATAGTAAGCCCTTCTGGCATAACAGGGACCAACACTGTTTGAATGAGTTTCTTTCGGCATTTCTTCTCAGCAGTGGTCGTTCCTAAATGCTAGTAGTTTGTAGCTTTGGTAAATATCATTTAATTTAGAATATGACGTGAAAAAGTACCTGTGAAGGCCTAATTTTTGAATAATTTGATTTTGATTTTGCGTTTATTTCGCGTATCGAGTCTGGCAGGACATAAAGTGTCTACCTGGGAAGAGATATGACTCGGCGAATTGTACTAGTCTTTCGCTATAGATTTCTTTGGGTACCTGAAGATTTGGCTGACTGCATCATCATCCTACTATTATAAAAGCGAATGTTTGTGAGACATCCTCACTCTCACGTTTGGTACTCTTTCACACGAAAACTATTGGACGGATTGTTATGAGATTTGGTAAACGGGTAGCGTATAATCAGGAATAACACACAGGGTACCTTTTATCCCAAAATTCCCACGGGAGCGAAGCCCCGGGTTAGTAGTAGTAGTAATAATAAGCACTAGTATTATAATATTTTTAATGTACCAGCCGCACGCTAATGTCACCATCACATTTTTATAAATAAAAAATGATCTTGACAAATTATGCCACACTAAATTAAGGATTTTAGTATGAAGTAAAAATGTGATATGTTTTGTTTCAGAGCCCTCTGTCGGTGGACCTAGTAATAAATATGCCCCAGGACGGGATCCGGTTGATCTTCGACCCGGTCGCGCAGAGGCTCAAGATTATAGAGATATACAATATGAAATTAGTTAAACTTAGGTATAGGTGAGTGACACATCTGTTTTTTATAAGGACAATACTTCACAAGCCTCATAAAAAAGTAGTTGCTCACATTGCTATCAGAAATGTGGAGATCTGAAAAAAAAAACAAGAGATTATCTTTCTGGAATCCTATCCCATCCCTTGCCTTACCATCGAGTCAGAGTGTGTGTAACCGGTATTAACCGGTAAAGGCGTCGCTGCTGTTGAAAAAATTCAACAAAGTTACTTAGTTACCAATTTGGTCACCGAGCCAAGTATTTTTGTAAATCTTTAAGCTCTCTTGCCTGTGTTAGCTCTGATACGTTGTTATTGTCATAATAATGAGAGACAATATGTGTCAGGCCATCCCATATCTGTCCAGGTTAGGTCGCAACGTCACATTTGATTGGTTAATATCGTGTGAGCTGTCGTAATGATAGTACGTTGCTGAGTGAGAAAAAACCACACAGAATTGATATTATAAATACTAGCGACTTTGCCCGGCTTCGCATATAATCATTTATATATAAACCATCGGGAATAAATTGTCTAAATAACAGGAGGAAAAAACCGTTAACACTTAGATGAGAGAAAGCTAATTGTTATTATCGCATTTATAATATTAGTTCGGATTGCATAGCAATCTTGGATCGGTTCCGTAGTTTCGGAGATATCCCGCCTCAAACATACAAACTCACAAACGCTTACAGTTTACACTTTATATAGTATTTTTTTAATATTACCTCTTTATTATAATTATTTATTGTATGAATTCGAAAGACCAACAATCAATTAAATAATTTATTAAATAATCATTACATTGTCAATTGAAAGCCTTTGCAAAAAATCATTATATAAATTAAATTTAGTTTGTTATATTATACTAAAATTACAATATAACTGATTATAATGACAGGTGTCAAATTGTATGTAAATAATAAATCTTTCTCTGTCGCACTAATGTCGATTGTATCGGTTCATCCTGCTGTCATATGACTCAAGTTGTATTTTATAAAGTTAATATTATTACATTGAATATTATTATTTTATGCAAGCAAGACATATAATATTTTTATTATCACATTTATCTGCAGCGGCATGTGTTTCAACTCGCCGGAGATAACGCCATCTATCGAGCAAGTGGAGCACTGTTTCGGCGCGACGCACCCCGGCCTGTACGACTCGCAGCGCCATCTGTTCGCGCTCAACTTCAGGGGACTGTCTTTTTATTTCCCCGTCGATAGTAAATTTGAGGTTAGTTTACTTTTTCAACTGTATTATTGTATACATGATATCGATCTTAGTTTTCCACATAACTCTAATTTTTCCTGCAAAATCTTATCTACAAAAATGTGGAATAATAGAAAATGATGAATGAAAATGCACTGAGATGGTGCAACGCATCGCAGCGCCATCTATTTGCACTCAACTTTGGACATGGGACTGTCTTTTTATTTTCCCTTTGACAGGATATTTGGATTTTGAACTTTGAGGTTAGTTTTTATTTAGAGCTACCATTTCCTTTGGAACTGTGGAATTTTGGAACCTTGGGATCCGAGGATTTTTTAAATAGATGAACTTGTAATTAATTCCTTCAACTAATTCCCAGTCATTGTATCAGTAGTACATTAAACTGATTATGATGATAATATTTATTATATTGGTTCGCCATTGCCATCTCCTAATCACACTGCATATAAATCACCATTACCACAATTTTATATTATATAGGTATAATAAAGAATCAAGACTTCCTTTCATGTCAACGTTGAAAGAAAGAAAGAAGGAAAGCGAGAGAAATTGTTTATTTGGTACACAATTAGTCAATACCAGGTTTTGACGACCTCGGTGGCTCAGTGGTAAAGTGCTTGCCTCTGAACCGAGAGGTCCCGGGTTCGAACCCCGGTCGGGTCATGATGGAAAATGATCTTTTTCTGATTGGCCCGGGTCTTGGATGTTTATCTATATTATGTATATGTTATAAAATATAGTATCGTTGAGTTAGTATCTCATAACACAAGTCTAGAACTTACTTTGAGGCTAGCTCAATCTGTGTAATTTGTCCTTATATATATTTTATATATTTTTATATAGTCGTTGTATGTCAATAAGAGCTTGTAGAAATATATAATAATTATTACAGCCTGGGTACGCGCACGGACTGGGCTCCCTTCAATTCCCCAACGGCGGGTCGCCAGTTGTGTCCCGAACTACCATCTACCATGGCTCCCAGCATCAGGTATAGTAGTTTTTGAAGCAATCTTATTAGTGAGGCGTACGGTTCAATATCAGATCTCTTTTATCGAGTATGTTTGGTGTCAGATTTTATTGAAGTCACTTAAAGGTATCAGAGTTTCTGCCGCGTCTAGTGACATGTAATCGCTTATGCATTTATTTTATTAGCGCATATTAGCGCAACTAGATAAAGCATTTTTTTATAATTATGTTAAAAGCATTTTGGTCGTCGCCGTTTGGTCGTCACAGCTGACTACAAGCATTTTGGTCGTCGCCGTTTTTGGTTTAGTAAACTGTGACTACTTTTTATATTGGAAAACTATTAAAAAATAGATCTAGTGGCATAATTTGACAAGATTCTCTGAGAAATGAAATCCTACTTCCTACAGTTCCTACTAATATTATAAATGCGAAAGTTTGTGAGGTTGTATGTGTGTATTTGTTATTCTTTCACGAAAAATATACTGGACCGATTGTTATGAAAGTTGGTACACGGGTAGAATATAACCTAGAATAACACATAGGGTACATTTTCTTCCCAATTTTTCACGGGAGCGAAGCCCCAGGGCGCAGTTAGTAAATTAATAAACGTGTGATGGCGCTAGTGTGCGCGTATGTAGCCCGTGAATAAGGTTGATTTTCGTTCCAGGTCAGCAGTTCGAGCGGCGGTCTCTGCCAAGCGCCGTTGCCCGACCTCCCTTTGTGTTGCTACAGACACCAGTTACACCTGAGAAGGTGTGACGTCCTAAGAACCACAACAGCCACTCTCGGCTTGCGGCTACACATGTTCACTGAGGGTGAGTATTTATACATTTTGCATTTCTAGTGATAGGCAGCCAAACTATATAACAAGAAAGCTCGCTTACTTGAAATTGATTATGATAACTTAAGTTTAACATAATTTGATTAGATGGTGCTGGCGACTTACCTTTAGAAAGAACATTTCTAAAAAAATGGTTGCCTGTAAAGTCGATTTTACGGGCGAAGATTTTACGTGACAACGTCTTTTTACGCGCGCGGCAGACCGATCATAGTTGAGTGGGAGAGAGACGCAAGGCATTCGGCGGGCCTCTCTCTCGTTCGGTGACTCATCGTAACGTTACCGGGCGTTACACTTTTTCATAAGTGACTCCCAGCCGCAACCTAATTTAAGACGTTGTCACGTCAATATTAAAAATCAAATAATATAACAAATATTTAAACTGACTAACACAGATTTATTATTCACTAGATGTTGCCCGGGGCTTCGTTCCCGTGGTAATTTTGAGATAAATTATAGCTTATAGCAAGTTGGATAATGTACCTTTTTGAAATCGGTTCGATAGTTTCGGAGATTGAGAAACATACAAACTCACATAGCCAAAAACTCACAAACGCTTACCTATTTATAATAATAGTATAGATAAATAAGGGTAGCAGAAAGATTGTCCTTTTTGAAATTTGAAGGTAATGACTTGGTTCTAAACGCTCAAAAATTCACCTCTCATATTTATTGATATAGTCGATGTAAACAAAAGATTGTCAACTAGCCTATTATTGTAGGTACAAGTAGGTCGCTAGAGTCAGTCCCGCGCGCGGTGAGACGCGTGGTGCGCTTCGGCGACAGCTGCCAGAGCGTGGCGCGCGCGCTCGGCGCCCCCGCGCGTCTCTACTACAAGGCGGACGACAAGATGCGCATACACAGGTATTGTGTCTACACTCGCTGTCCAAACACCAAACGTTACTGCAATATCAATCACCTCTGTAATTATGTAATTCCATGTTTGAAATTTTAAATGAAAGTACGTAATTGAAGTCGACAATCTAGGGACACATGAAACGGTTAAATAACTGGTATTATAAAGGTTCCGTTTTTAAATGTTGAGGTGACGGAAACCTAAAAAAGATTAAAAAGCAAATGGTTTGGGTTTCAGGCCCACCGCTCGCCGCCGGCCCCCGCCTGCCACTGACTACTTCCTCAACTATTTTACTCTCGGATTGGTAAGTGTGAATCATTTATATGTAATGATTTTGAAGCACAAAAAAATGGCTTCTATCGTATAAAATACAAATATAATTTTATTTTAATAACTGAGCGCACAAACAGTGTTCACCGTGTCGATAGTAGACAAGAGAGAGAAATTCCACAGACTATAATATTGGTTGCGTTCAAAAATCTATAACAGTTAGTACCTAGTGTTTATGTCCTATTGCTAATCAAATGTCAGTTTTTGAGGTTAGTATTAGATTTATTTAAAAAAAATATTTCTTTCTCTTTTCTAGTCATTATGGATTTTATATATAGTAAGACTAATTCTGGTCACTGTACCTAACTGTGTCGTTCCCAGGACATGTAGATCTTCCAAAGTTTAACAAGTGGGGCAATTGGGCCACGACAGTACATCCCAGGCCGACAGGACGCAGTTCACGCAGTTCAAAAATTTGCAAAATTTTTTTTTCAAAAATCAACCCCCAATTGACTATAACGGGGAGTATAAGTTTGTATGAAAATAATATCTGGACTTTCTCAGTTAGAATTCACGCGGGCGAAGCCAAGGGCAAAGGCTAGTTACAAATAAAGTTTTATTCTCTCCAACAGGACGTGTTGTTCGATGCTCGCACGCACCAAGTCAAGAAATTCGTGTTACACACGAACTACCCCGGTCATTATAACTTCAATATGTACCACCGCTGCGAGTTCCAGCTAGCCGTTCTGCCGGACAAGTTTGTATTACCTCTCTCATTCTTGTCTTCGCATATTCGTGGCTGAGACGTCGCGAAGCCCGGCGTTAGTTTAATAAATAAATCCATTCGGCTGTTATTTTACATCGGCGTGACGTCAACCTTCCTTGGGAATTGTTGTCTATCGATTGATGCCTCGTATGACATTCAGAGGAGAAAATTGAATGGTTCTATTCTGCGTTCATTTATTATTCTTGTTGTCCCAACGCGCCCCAAGTAAGTATTCTATTTTAGCATTCACATGGGCGTGAAAAGATCTATATAAATGACATTCGACATTCAACCTTTTACAACAATTTTGCTGTAAAAGAAGAATCGTTAGTATTTCGTAAGTGCTTAATGCCATTATCAGTAATCGGGATAGGTAGTATAAAATTGGGATGGGATGTTGGGATGTTATACCTGTATTAAAATGATCTATACATTTTCAGATGCGACCCTAACTCGTTAGTGGACAACCGTACGGCGGTCACAATAACCGCGTACAGCAAGTGGGAGGTGGTGTCTCGTGCGCTGCGCGTGTGCGAGAGGCCGGTGGTGCTCAACAGGGCCTCCTCCACCAACACCACCAACCCCTTCGGCTCCACCTTCTGCTACGGCTACCAGGACATGATCTTCGAGGTGACATATGTAGTTTGATATAACCGTGCTAAACTGTCTCTTTCTTACGTATTTTTTATTTCGGTGTTAGTTTGCAATTTGCCGTTATTTTTTTTCGATAGTTTGTAGTCTAGTGAAACAAAATAGTGAAATTCTTAGAGGTTTTCTTGTGGATTCATGAGGCGTTTTTCTGTGTTGATATTTGCGTTAGTTTGCAATTTGATGGATCTTTTTCGTTAGTTTATAATCAAGCGATATGAAACAGTGAAATTGTGTAAAACGTGTTGTGTCCGTTTGAGATTGGAAACTATTGACCAATTTGTAATATGTCGAATGTTTTTCGATAGTTTGTAACCTACCTGTGGGCGAAGTGCGGGTTAGCATTTCACTTCTCACCATCGAATCGATTCGAAATGAGACACAGCGAACCAATCACGCCATTAAGACGCAACGACAACCACACTGCAATGTGATTACATTTTTATTGTATGTTTAGATATAGATTTTAATTATTAAATAATGTTGTCCTCAGGTGATGTCAAACAACTATATAGCATCGATAACTCTGTACCAGCCCGAGGGCTCCCGGCCTCACTACGCCGTCAACTCCATCGCGTGACACACCCAGGTATTTATAGCCTATTGTGGCTTGTACTAGCCGTAACCCCGCGACTTCCACCGCGTAAATGTCGTTTTCCCTTCGTTTTGTCAACCCAGTCTTTTCTCATTTGGGTTGGATTTTCTTTGAAATTGGAATTTGCAAAAAATATTGTATTCATTTAATTGAAACTACATTGTACAAAAATACAAAAAAATATGTGCAAAACGTGTGTGTCCAACGCCCAAGTATATATAAAAAGAAATTTACAACATAATAATAAAAAAACGTAACAAATATGATGAATTATTATGCATATTATATCATAAATTAGTTTTAAAAAATATTTTTTCGGGATAAAATCACCCTATGTCCTTCTCCGTACTCGAAACTATATATCAACCGTGGTATCCGTTTTCCTAATGTTTCTCCTCCATTTAGCACGGTCGTCGGCATCCATAGTTGTCAGACCAATGGCACTCTTGACATCCTCGACGATATTATTATTTCATCATCCTCATGCGCAAAATGTCTCTTTCGCAGAATATGTCTTTCGCAAAATGTCGCGATAGGGACGTCATTTTGTCATTTTGCAAAGATTTTTTGCTCTTTCGCACCAAGTATCTCTTGTTTTTTTCTTACGCACAATGATTTTCAGTATATAAAATAAAAATATATAAATATATAACAAATCACACAGATTGAGTTGGCCCCAAAGTAAGTACTAAACTTGTGTGACGTGACTTGGTATTTTGATGGACGTCTAAGACCCAGGTCAATCTGAAGAAGATAATTTTCCACGTTGACCTGACCGGGGATCGAATCCTGGACCTCCAGTGTAGCAGTCCGGCATGGTGACCATTAGGCCACGGAGGTCGACAAAGTAGTGAGAGACATTTTCCGCATGAGTTTATTATTTACTTATTTCTATATATAAAACTTATGAATTGATTTATTATTATTACAGGTATCCCCCAGCAAAAGTAAATACGCGTCCTGAACGATTTTGGTTCTGCATCTCAAAAAAAAACCTCCACTAGTGGTAACACCACAGTAACAGTGTTGCCACATCCAAAAACTTCGCGCGAAGTGACCACTACATATCCCTATGAGCACCTAAGAGAAACAGTATTTAAAAAAAATGTGATAAAAACTGTGAAAAAAAAAACTCGAAAAAAAGTGAGTGACAGATCTCAGGAGTGTAAGTTTTAATTTAATTTTTTTAGCAGCAATGGATGAAATAGTAAAAAGAAAATATTTTATTTTTAAAACCATGTACCTAATTTAAGTTTTCAAATGATGGGTTAGTCAAATGTGTTCGTTTACATTCGTGGCTTGGTGTTATTGGCCATAAGTTTGAATCACTTATTGGGTAAAGCGTGTCATAATGGCCGGTTCACACGGATTCAGTTCTTTAGTTGTTTACAAGTTCTTGAGTTAACCGATATGTGTAAATAATCAATTAAGTAGCAAATTAACTACTGCTAAGATTTGTTTCTTAATTCCTTCCTCGTCCATATATCCCGGAATATGGAATTCCGGGATCGTCAAGGCAAGGGCGAATAGGCATTTTTTGAGCTTGCGTGTAATATCCCAAGCCTCATCTTTTTCCCCATCAGGCTAGATTGAGTTCAAACACACCTTAGTAAGGGTTATTTTTCTTGATATTTCGATATTACTTTAATTTAAAAGCGTCATATTCAGCGTTAAAAATTAGACTACTTGTCCTGATCACTGATAAATACTATAACAATTCTACTTAAACAGCAGGAGATTGACTAGTACAGGCAGTCCCTTGCAGTAAAAAAAAATGAATAGCTAGTTATAAAAAAAAATATTAATACTATATCGAGTGTGTACTCATATAGATGGACATACCAAAAAATTTAGTTAACAATTTACGTTAGTTAGTTTACGTGTAAACCAGCCATAATGTCCGCTGCGTTACGCGTAGTCGTAGAACTTATTCAACCTATCTCTGTCACACATCATACGTGCGATAGAAATGGGCTACTCACCTTACGCACATCTTGGTATACGCGCTACGATCATGCGTCTTAAACAAAACTCAATAAAATACTCAAATATATGAATAAAATAAAACGTTAATGCTCAAAGAAAATAAGATTCACTTTTCAATATTAAATCTGTCGTGTTACAACTTTTAGCGCGTTTTCAGAAACGCTACATACGAATAGCATAATGATGACTAAATCTAAATTCTTATAATATTTTTACACTTCACTATGACTAAATTACTTTCATGAAAATATTTATTAATCTAGTACAAGTGAATGATCACTGTCATTGCATGTATAAAAGTATTTTTTGCATAATATTACAAGCCAGCAGTTATCAATTTTATGGCCATATAACACCATCACATTAGGCATAGACTGTTGTAAATATTTTTGAAAAAAAAAAGTAATGAAAAATAATAATATTAATAAATCGATGTATTTTTTCTAAAAAAAAATGATTTTCATGAAGAAGTTTGCTAGCGAATGCGTGATCGTGATCAAGTATGATAAAAAAAAACTATTTTATCTATGACAGCACCACAGTTCAGCCATTTTATTTAAATTGCAATGTGAGTGAGCCAAAGAATGTTATTTATACAGCCGCATACTATATGTTTCGGGATAATATTTATGCAATTATTGCTGGCTAGTAATAAAAAAGTAATTACATACAAATATTTACAGTCTAATTATTTTTTTTTTACTTCTAAACTTGAACGGGGCTGATAACGACTTTAATTGCTTATCCGTAGAGTCGATATTGCACTGTAATCATATTTTAGAAGTGAAAGAATTGAATGGGTGATTTAATAATTTATGGTTAAAAGGTACTCACTCATGTAAGTTTTAATGTATGTAAAATTAGTGTGACGATGGCTTTCCATGCTTAAAATGTTTTCGATATGTGGTCGTAAATTTCGTAGTGTGTGTGTATGTTTGTGACGATTCTACTTGACCACTATGTTCAGTCACAAAATTCTGTACAGATGATTTTCCTATATAAATCGTTTATATTCAGTTGACTTTTATATTTATATAATCCTTTTTCCAAGTTCGACCATCTTGAAAAAAGCTATGTATTAATATAAATGGAAAATAAATGTGGTGAGCGAAGTGAATGTTCCAAACGTCAAATTGTTTTTGACATCTGTCAAATAATCACATATTTTTTTGTGTATTTGAACGTGTCTGTTGTATGAATGCTTTATTACATTTATCGATTAGAATTCTAATTGTCAACAAATGTGCTCGACGTATTATTTTGTAAATAATAGAATACGCACAATCTGTGACATTTGACAGCTGTCAGAAATATCAAAGAGATATATTTTTGTTACTCGGCGCAATCGACTACTATCAGACCTCTGTATAGTGCTTTTTGGCTTGTAATAGTGCCAATTTATTCAAAGGTGTTTGCTGTCAAGTCATAATTTGAATAATATGAGCTTAAAGTAGTAAAAAATGGCGCGGAGGCTGGTTGTGATGTTTAAAAGCCTTCTGCTGAGGCAATATGACACCTTGGTTTATAGGATTAACGGCATCCGCAGCGTGACTTGTAGTCTTTGGGTATTTTGTTCCTGTCTCAGTTGTTTTTGCAGTAACCAACGATATACCATCCATAGCCAACAGTCCCTCACTAAAAACATGGGCAAGTTGCTTATCTTTCTCACACTTAAAATGTGAGAGTAAGACAAACTGAATACGTACTACGACTACGCGTAACGCAGCGGACGGCCTTAGTGTTGCATGAATTATTTGAGCTATTTTGATCGCCATGTTTTTTTATACGCATGTTCTTGTTCGTATCTATAAAAGTATATTGCAATAGCTAATAATTTGTTTCCTATAGCTTACTTTTGTCTCATAGACCCTTTATAGAAAATTTGAAGTAGTTTTTATCAGAAAGTAAGAGAGTTATATGTATGTAAAATACTGTTCATATAAATATAACTAATATGGCGTCAAAATAATTCAAATTATAAACTGTACAGTTATTTTCTATGCACAGTAAGTCACTTGTGTGTGTCTTAATTTATTAGTGGCTGTGGTGCCATACAAAAAAAAAAGTTAAAAAATTCGACAAATAATATAATAAAAAAAGTATTAAATTTAAGGTAGCGAAAGCTGCATTTTCGATGGTTGTGTGTGGGTGCCCTTATCTTTTTGAAAGTTATATTGTTTTGTGCCCAAAATGTAATTCGTTTGTATTGTTGTACATTTAATTTTAGGTGCTACATGAAAGAAATTTGGAAAAATTTACACAAATTGTAGCTTTAAAAATTTTAAATTTACCTATTACCAAAAGTGTGTTCAATAAATTATTAAATTGTGAAAAAATAACCTGCACAATTTGTGTATCTGGTCTGGCCATTTTTAAGATAAAAAAGGATGAAATTTAAAAAAAAATTTGACGTTTCTTTCCAATTTCGAATTCTGGAGATTAATGGCGGCCACACACAATATCGAACTATTTTTATAACGTTAGTTAGCTTACGTTCGCCTGCGTTATGTAACGCGCAGTTTCGTCACTTAATTCATAATGTTTGTATATGTCAGCCTTGAATTCGGTTAAATCATCTAAAATGGCTTTTATCTTCCAGCAAACATACCAAATATGTTAGTGCCTACTCACAGGACATACGTAACAATATACACATACCACATGTCCAAAGGCCCTGGGGGGAAAAAACAACTAGGGCCCTAACTAAACTCGTTTATTTTCTAAATTCGTCGTGTTAATTAATAATTTATTAATTGATAAATATTGTAAAAACTGTTTTTAATAACTTGTCATTATTATAGAGCCTAGATTTCGGATGTGCGATAAGTTTTCAATATTTCAACTTATAGTTTACAAGTCAGATTCCTAGGGCCCCTGAGCGTTGGGGCCCGGGGCACTGCCCTCTAGCCCTCTTGTAGCTACGCCACTGCGTTGGCAAACGATTCAATGTTATACTCTCATATATTTTTTGAAAAGTGTGGTGGAGTATCAACTTGCAAGTCTTCATTCATTAAACACATTTCTATCTTTCTTTCTTCTTCTTTCTTTATAATATACGTCGCATAATGGAGTGGTCCTGTAGGATTATATAGAAACGATTTCTTAAACGTTACTTCCCTTTCTAGCTTCAACTTTTCTTTAAATCTCATTTTATAAAATGTGGTCGTCCAAATCAAAAAGGACCTTATGGCGTCCGGCACTTCCGGCATTATTGCCGTGGTTTTGTATTGGAACAACGGTAATAAAGACCTAAGTACCAGCCGCCACAAGGTCCCTTTTGATTTGGACGGCCACAAATGGTAGTTTTGCATGTAAATACATAGATCAACTAAACAAGAAACAATATCCGTGGTACAGATTACAAGAAGGAATATTCAAAACTTTTAATGTTAAATCATGAATTTTAGACGGCTTCACAGTCAATTTTTTTGTTGTTTTATTTGAAACATGAGTACTTATTATGTAATTTCATTTAGCCATATATAAACTTATACAAATAATATGGTATGTTTGCATTGACAATCTATATAGTATTTGATATTACGTATATCAGGATAATAATACTCAGAAAGTCCAGAATCAGATTAATATTAAAATAATTTATCTTATTATTTTGTAAGTGAAATTAGATATTTTTTTTTGTAACATCCCCAATGGACATGTTATAATTTGAATTGAGTTTTGAATATTTTTGAATATTAATTTTAAAAGTGGCATGTTGCGTGCTACAAAGATATTTTGAATGGCAACCCATAAAATTGTGTTAAATAAAAATGTGCTCTAAATAAAACATTATTTAATTTGATCTAAATTACGTGCATTACGTAGTAGATAGATACTAATAGCTTATAATAATTTTTTAAATCGATATTTTTGAATATAGAATTACACGTTGTACCTAAAAGTGGCCAGTGCCGTCTACCTCTTAGATTTTTAACGCATTAATTCTATAATATTTTTTCAATCAAATATTATTTTAGATTTTTAACGCATTAATTCTATAATATTTTTTCAATCAAATATTATTTTTAAAAGGAGAAAAGCCAGTTCTAAATTTTACTCAAGAAGGCTGACATAATAAAATCGTATAATATAGTTATATAGTATATTATACGTGTGTAGCGTTATATTATGCATTTAGTGATTAACAAACTTTGAATAGCTAATAGACAAGATCTTTTCTTACATTATATATAAATTATATTTTAAGTAGTAACAATTGTAATGAGGCATAATATAACGAGATAGATTGTTTCCAATTTGAATTTCGAATTTCTCATGCCGGCTTTTACTTCTTAAATGTTGCCAGGTAAAAACTGCTAGATTGAGAAATAGTTTTTATTTATTGCTACCATAATATTGTAAAAATTGTTGAAGAGTCAATTTGTTGAAGTTATTGTGTTATAAACAAAAAAAACAAAATCAATAGTTCGCATTGTGTTTGTACTAAGTTTGATCTTTGATATGTAAAATGTGTGTTTACATCAGAAATGGCAAAATGTTCTGTCTGGTAGATGTGATGAATGAAAAATTAAAAATACTAGTTTTAAATTTTGGATATTTTTGGTCAAACGCTTAGTACAAATCACATACTTTAAGCGATTTAAAAGCACTAAAAGCATTGTATGGGTGACGACAGTTGAAAAATAAAATTCAAGAAAATGCAATGTTGCCATAATTTATTTTATTATTTTACCCGTTTCCCTAGGTAATTTCAAAACGTGTTGCAAAACATATAAAGAGCACATTAATACATGGTGGCTTTTTAAACGCCAGCCAAAAAATCCTAACTTTTTTTTTTATAATGCGAACATAAGTTTGTTTGTTACCTCTTCAAGTTCTATCTACTCAATCAATCTTCTTGAAATTTTGCATACATATAGTTTGCAGTACGGAGAGACATAGGGTACCTTTTAAGCTAGTATGCTTATAAAATAATTAGACCTATACCGAAAAGGATCCTTGCCTCTAGGTTATGACTGCTGAACTTAAATTTGCGACTTTCGAATCGGTAAATTTATTTATCATACCTATTTCCTTATCGAAACCTACCGTGATCCTGTATGTTATGAAACCTCCAGAAGGCACGGGCTCCACATTACTGATGTCATCCTAGTCCTAAATTAATCCAGTAATGTGTTACACTAATTAGCAGCTAGGTCTGGGCCGACATTAGTAATTTAGCCCAATTGCACCTCGTGAATTAGACGGCCGTCTGCTAGACAAATATTTGCGCATTTAAAAATGTTTGAACAATGGTTTTATCTTGTTTGTGGATGAGAACGTAAAAAGAACACTTCAAGAGGCAAACACACGATCTATGTCCACAGGGCGTGCGGCGTCCGTCCGCCCGGATCCGATCCGAGAAAAATCGGACCGAAGAAGAAGCAGAATTATGTTTACTGATGGCTCCTACCCGCACACTAGCGCAGATTTGGCGCAAAATGATGATATGCAAAATGACCAGTTCGTAGGATGTCCAATAGGTATTCATCATGTACCTAGTCACGCCATCATTCGTGAAGTATAAGCACGACATTATTTTTAGTCAACCTTTCAATTATATTATTTTGGAGATAACATTTCATTAGTACCTACCTAATTACCTTTTGTACATCTTAAAATAAGTAGGTATGTGTAAGCGTACGTGTTTTACGTGTATACTTATAAATGTTTAATAGGGAGGATTTTTATCCCACAACACTTCATAGGCAAAAGTAATACCTACTCAAATTAACAGATTATCTGGCTATCAACGTACACTGTAGATTCTCACAAATTACAATTGCCGTTGTGTCCAATTTGAATAACACTTTAAAAGGTTAACAGTGGTTAAAAAGTTCAGGGCACGGGTACTGGAAGTATTGTCTAATCTGTGGCACGGGTTGTACCTTCATTTGTATTGAATCTATGCACCTACCAATATAACTTTAGGCCATGTATTGCGTGTTGGGTACAAGAACTGATAAATGCGTGTTCCTTCGTACACAGCCTAGGACAGTATTCGCAAAGTTGTCTGGACTTCGGAAATTCTGGAACCTCGTAGAAAATGGCAATTCTCAAACGTGTTCTGAAACGTTTCTCTTTTTTTGTAGGGATATCAAAACAATTTGAGGTGTTAATAGGTAAGTAATGGCAGCATATTAGCCTTGCTCAATTTAGCAAACAAGTTTCTTATCCGTATTCATAGCCAATTTATTAAGTAGTAATAAAATTATAAATTAAATTATTTCATTCTACAATGGTTTGAATGGTCTGTGGTCTTCCAGCTCCTTGTGAGTTTATGATTTTAGACTCCATAAGAGCCAAGAAAAAATATATGAAAGCGAACCCTGGGCTTTGACGCTCTGTGTGGCGGAAGGAACCGAGAAAACGCTCAGAGAAAGAGAGGACCGTCTGTGTGACTTCAACAATAGATAGGTACTTCATGTAAAATTATATTGTTTGTTGTATTAGTCGACTGCACGACATTGCACGTCAAATGACAAAATATAGATAGTACTTCTTACTCTGTACTTAAGTACTCGTATTATGTCGGCGTGTCGAACGTACTGCGGGGGGAGAGCCGCCCGGCGTTATTTCGTTTTACGTTTCAAAGTAAATGTGCCATAAAAAGTCTAATAAAATGAGTGTTGTTGATAAAAAGGCTATTAATAAGATCGAAGACACATTGGTGAAGTAACTATGTTGCAGCTTGCAGTATCGCCGTCATTAGGACTTTCAGCGTATCACAAAGGACCCGTGGTAAATTATTATCGATGGAAAAATCTGTTCGGGATCACCCCTACAAACTAGATAATTATAAATACCTAATTTAATTAACAGTTACGTATAAACATTGTTTAATTAGTCCACAGCGTGGACAACCAGTTATTGGATTATCCGGTGAATTAAAAATCGGAGAAATAAATTAATTCTAAAAGAATTTCAGATAAACCTGGAAGAATGATATAACGGTAACTGTGGAAACAGCTTTATAGCCGGTGCTTAACCTTGGAGTGGAGTTTCTACCGGAGTTTCTCTTCACTTGATCACTCACTCAGTCTAGTGAAATATTATGAATGAATTTAAAAATTGATTTTACCAAATACTTAGATTCAAATAACCAATAAAGCTACCTTAAATTAGAGAAATTTCTGTAATTTTCGTTATTCTGAGTACTTAATACACGTGATAGCGTTCGACAGCGTTCGGTTTTTAAACGACCTTAGCCGAGAACATAAGTTTTCTTTTACAGGACGAAACATTTTTTTTTCTACTACTGATTATTCAAATTGAAACATGAAACTGTTTCTACTAGAAATACTTCCTGAATTTATATAATCTTGTCTCCTATCTAATCTATCCACTTCAAATTCCGCCAAAAACCCAGAATAGCGATTATATCAATACTACTTGAAATGGTATAGAAACTGGTGAAGTGCTGATAACTAATGTATATGTGTATAATGTGTAACATAATGCCAGTGGCGTAAGTACCGGAGGCAAGCATCGGGGCTCAAAATCCTCGGACCTGCCCCTTAATCACTTTAATAAATTCCGCTCTATCGGAATTAAACCGCGATGCTGGCATCGAAACTCACTGTTGTGCAGTTCAATAAACGTTGCTGTTGTTATTAACCAATACAAAACCTCACGTATACCGAAATGGTAGCAAATGCCGGTACGATCGAGTTTCGATTGCGATTCAGTTGAAATTTAGCGCGATTCGGTCGGATGATCTTTTTTCGTCACACATACGAAAGTTGTACATACAGCTTAGTTAGAGGGCCCATCATCTCACCAAACACCAAAGTCTCTATTTTAACTAGTTGTTCGCCGCGAACTTAAGACCTCGTGAACACAATAAATTTCTGACGAGTTTTTACAAAATTATGAATACCTATTTCAAAATTGTTGTCCCACGCATTTAAAAATTCTATTGACAGATCCTACATGCCTTTTAAATTTCATCAAAATCAGACAACGGTTCGAAAATTATCGCGTTACATATATACTTACAAAACATGTATTTTTGCCCCAAGTTGATTTGTAATTTTGATATGCAATTAAGTTTGTTTTCGGGTTCCGCTTTCAATGGAACTACCGCTGAATACTTTTCCAAAACCAAAGTCAGAAATTAGGCCTTGATACCTTATAGTATTTCTCTTTAAGTTACAAACTACTAGCATTTCTCAACTACTAGGTACTGAAAAGAAATGACGACACAAAGTCATTGTTAAACTGTGGTTAAACACATTTAAAAATAAAAAAAAACATTTTTTGGGCACCTCCCAACCATCGTTTTTGCCTGTCAATAAGTAGCTACGCCACCGCTATCAAATCAAATAGTTAACGTTTATTATTAGATTGTTAACATACCAGAGTCTGGCGCGTGACCTTGACAATGTCCTAAAAACTGGTCCAGACATCTCAATAAATTAGTATATCGATGTTGTGTTGTATTGCTATAGAATAATACGTTATGTTTGCACCAGGTGATCAATTGGGATAATGGACACGTCATTTTGGGCGAAATAAAATGTAGTTTAATGATTACATTGCCTCGACAATTTGAATATTGTCGTGTAGCTTTTGCGTCAGAACTAAGTTTCTTTGGTTTTTGTGTAATGGGATACTCAATTTTACGTTATATGGTAATAAATTCTACCTATAGTTTTTGTACTTGCGCCGTATATTTGACACACGGAATAATAAACGTGTTTTGACAGAAGTGTTACATGTCACATGGCGAAACTTCTATCACGGCCACGCTGCGTAGCGCTGCGGGGTTCTGGGAGTCCCTTGCGAGATTAATCGTCGCATATGGTTTTCGCTCACCATGGGTTTTAAATTTTGGCTGTCGGGTGTCTTCGGTCACGAAATCAGCTAGGAAAACACACAAATTTGAACCCCGGTTTCCAATACAGAAAAAAATAAATTCTAAAGTACACATAACAACCACAAACACATACCTACTTATTCACACTTTTGAAATGTGGGTTGGATATATAAAAAGTGTAGATGCAATAAAAACTGGCTCTGTTTTGAAGAGGCCATAACAAGTAGAGTCTAACTAAATGAGTTTTTATTTGGGTTACTGACGCCTGTAAGTTTTAATGCGTTTTATAACAGACTAGCATCCCGTGCCGGCCTCGCTCGGATAAAACCACATTTAAAAAGTTGCCTGTTATGTTATTTCTGAATGTTTCGTCTGTCTCTGTGCCAAATTTCATTAAAATCGGTCCAGTTTTTGAATTTATTCATTACCAAGAAATATACGAATTGATTCTCTTCATAATATTAATATGGAAGTAGGTTAGATAGATTTTTTTTTCTCCTGTGAATCACGTTATTCAAAAATAATCCCACTAATATTATAAATGTGACAGTTTGTGAGCAATAATTCCCACGGGAGCGAAGACGGGGTGCAGCTAGTATTATAAATGCGAAAGTTTGTGAGGATGTAAAAATCTACTGGACAGATTGTTATGAAATTTGGTACACGAGTAGAATATAACCTGGAATAATAGGTACATAGGGTACTTTTTATCCCGAAATTTGCACGGGAGCGAATCCGCGGTACGCAGCTAGTTGTGTAGTTTTATGATGAGAATATGATCGTGGTGAAAACAGTTCAAGGTCTGTCTAACATAGTATTATTACGGTAATATCATATAGTATCCAATGTACCTAAGTAATTTTATTGTTGTTATATAATCCGTGCTCCTGACCTCATTCATATAACCGCGAATCAGATTCACATGCAACCGCAAAGCTTCCGTTATCACTTCGATGAAGATGTTTATTTTATATACAAGGAGGTTTTATAGTATATATATATAATTACATAAACATATATAAGTAACAAATAATCATATTACAGTTGCTTATCACTGTATAGTATAAAACAAAGTCGCTTCCCGCTGTTTGTCTATCCATATGTATTCTTAGATACGATTTATTGTGGATTTATTTTTTATTAGATAGTTAGCTTGTATCCTGAAAAAGGTTTAGGTGCATTATTAATTATAGTTTAAACACATATTTCTTTTATATGTTAAAACCATATATTTCTATGGTTTTACCCGACCGAAGTCGCGTTGGGTCGCTAGTACTTAGGTTAATATTTGTGGCTTTTGTTACTTTCTAGATATAAGTGAGAACACAATGTGGTGTTAAATGATTTGGGTAAGTAGGTCGTTTATAGTTCGTTTATCTGTGACAGCAGAAGTGTATATAATAAGATCAAATCATATTACAACCTTTTGAAACTTGAGTGGAGGTGAAGTGCGAAGTGAAGTGAGCTATTTAGTTACATTACAACACTTCCCGATAAGTGAGTGGGTAAGTAGCTGTGGGTAATATGGTTACCGCGACCACAAACGATTGTATTTCATACACGTAATACTTTACCTTACATGTTACAAAACAAAGTCCTTTGTCGCGTCTGTCTGTCTGTCCGCAATAATATCAAAAACTATTGCACAGATTTTCATGCGGTTCCCCAATAGATAGTGTGACTCTTAAGTTTTAGGTGTATAATTATATTTCAACCCGAGCGAAGCCGGGACGGTCCGCTAGTAATAATATAAGACCACATTATAATGATGAGTAGGTACAGTCAACAGCACATTAAGTGAGTTTGCAATGCATTTGGGTAGGTTGTTGTGCTGTTGACTGTATGTACTATCCGAGGCGATCGAAGTGAGTTTAACTTTGATTTTGTAACCTCCCGCAGGCCTAGACTTAAACCCTCTTTGGTAATGCTATTGCTGCTTATCTATATTTATCATTCCTAGTACCAACTAATTTGAATATTTCTTATATGTGTAATCTATTTGCTACCAATTTCCCAGAAGTTAATCTGTGAATGTTAAAAAAGAAAATTGGCTTTTATAAATTGACTAACGGCCCGTCCCGGCTTCGATCGGGTAAACGTAATAAATTATACCCTCCTCAGGAATCACTCTATTTATTAGTGAAAATCGCATGAAAATCCGTGCAGTAGTTTTTGAATTTATCGCTAACAGACAGACAGACACGCGGTAGAGGACTTTGTTTTATAATATTTAATGATAAGGATTAGTCTAGCCACCTTTAAGCTAGAAAGTACGGTGATAAATTACATTAATACACTGTATTACATTAATAAATTACAGTAATACACTAAATAATACATTCATACGGCACTTATCCAATCTCTAGAGACTTTTGTAAATAAAAACAGTTGTCAAAAACCGTGTCATCAAAATAATGAGCATCTATTTAATAAATTAAAATTCCGTCCGCGATCCGCCGTGTCCTTCCACCGACATAGAATAGTGCTTCTGACGCTGTCTGGCCATTCAAATAACTGAATGTCGATGAGGAAGGCGGAAACAAACGCACATACATACCTAAAACAGCGGCATGTAGCTGTAGCTCTATTGTACTTGAAATAGGAGTGGTGTAGGCCCATGACCAACAACATATTTTTACTCACCTTTCAATCGAAGCGGGAAAATTTATTTTATGAAATAACTAGCGTTCCTCTCGGGTAAAACTTAACAAATTACCTATCTCATGAGTCAGACTGTCTATTAAAAATAAATGCGTTGCGTAGTTACATAGACATAGGGACACACAACTGGAAAATATATATAACTCAGTGGCGGGAAGCGATTTATAAACTGTGGTTATATTATAACTACATTTGCTATGAATGCTGGACGATTGTGCGAAAGGCGCACCATCCTACTACCAGAAGTTCAATTCAATTCATTTATTCTTACAGAGTTCAATTCAATTCATTTATTCCTACAGAGTTCAATTCAATTCATATACCTACAGAGGGCGAAAGGCGGGTTTGCATTTCACTTCTCACTGTCGAATTGATTCGAAGTGAGACGCAGCGAACCAATCATATTCAATCCAATCAATCAAAATTAGTAGGTGCTCCGTATAACCGGAGTATTCTATACTAGCATCGTATTCTTTCACTTTTACAAGTATGATAGATTTTTTTAATTTTTCGCGTACATTCTCTACTAAGTAATTACTGCATCAAAACAAAAGAGGCACATTTTTTTCCGGTTGTTCTTATTTACGTTATCGAATTGGTGACGTCATCGGTGCTATGACCCGAGGAGTGAAGTAAAAATTCATCGATTTCATTCCGATGACATTCGTCGGGCATTGAGTCATTGGGACATTTCATTGAAACAGTTGGCGTTCGTCCATGTAATACATGAATATGAATAGGCTATTTTACTCGTGGAAGTAAAGATTTACGATTTTACGTCTGGTACTTTACCTAGGTACATATTTTTTGAAATAAGTGAAAAAAAAAATAGGGCTAGTTTTTGTTATTTACTTTTTAATACGACAAAAAAGAATACTGACTTTATTTTTTTTAATTTACCCATGCGTCATCGTCACAAAATCATCATACCATGTCATACACGTTGGTTTTTTAATAACAGACACGGTAACTTCACACTCGCTCTGTCGGGTGACTCAGCAATGCAGTTTGATTTGATGTTTGATTTGACTTTGTTGGATGCGGTTCTATTTTTCTGGTACATGTACGAGTGGAAATATTCCAAAATAAAGATTTCTGATATAACCTAACCGTGGGTCGTTGTTGCCGGGGGTAGAATTAAAATTTGCCGCCCTTTTGACGTCATAATTTGCAATCTTTTTGACATCATAATTTATCGTCTTATTATTTTCTTGACTTTATCTCACTGGCCGCGACCGCACAATTTCACCTAATTTGATTTCTTTTCCATTATGATAGCCACGTTCCCAACTACCCAGTCAAGTTTTTGAGATACAATAACTGTATCTCAAAATCGGAAAATATGCAAACAGAAATGGCCACTACAAAATGGCTACTTTTTAAAAGTTATTTTCCGATAACTTATGTCTATGCATAATATCTGTTGTATGTGTGTCTATACTTATGCGTTACAGTTAGTTACAGTACAAATAATTTACATCTGCTATTAATTTACGGTACGCTCAAATACGTAATGTATGTACTTACTGCCATATGTTGTTATCGTATGACATGACGTAGTGATTGGACTTTACGAGAATAGTTCATTTGAGTGAGATTAATATAACTAATGTCCATCTTTCGCAAGATTTTTCTTATCTTAAATTGTTTGGTGATAATTTTCACGGAAATATGAGCTATGATTCTTGTACCATATTGTCTTGGCATGGCCACAGAAGACAATAAATAATCGATAATACCTATGACTTGACAGAATAAGAATTTTTATAGCAAATAGACTATGCAAATAAATAAAGTGAAGTGCCCAATATTATTTGTAACATCCTGTAATAAATTCCCATGGGAATTGCGCTCTGGATTTGTCGAGTCCAGTAATGCTTAGTTAACTACTGCTCTTGGGCTTAGTAGTCTAAAAAATTTGCTAATTTTTGCATAGCAAGTGGCATCGCGTGATACTTTCGTTAATTATAAAATCGAATGCCACAGAACCGGTGGCGTAGCTAACGGAGGGTTTGACACGGGGTTCCGATTTCAGTGGGCTCTCGAACCCTCGTTTTTTTTCGCACACTCTTTATTTCATATAAGTAACAAATGAATGAAACCCTTAGTTAGCCACCATAGAATAGCTAATGATCATTCATTACACATTCCAGCCAGACACAGAAACACAGAATAATATTTTTTTATAATAAACACAAAAATAAGTATAAGGTATGTTTTCCAGTAAGTTATACAAAATACGTATTCTACCTCACCTAATGACATTTCAACTTAGTTGGCATCGGATCCCAGACCTTCATTGCACCAGGGACATGGTTAACTAGCTACGCCACAGCAGTAAAGTCAACTGTCAAGCTAATTATCGTCATTATGCACCTTTATGTGGCGGTAATAGAGGTGAAAATGCAATGGATGTGGTAAACTGATGTGCCGTTGACTGTACGCTGTTGCCACCGCAGTGCGCTATTTATTTACAAGGACTCACGGCGAGATTCTTTGCTCTATGGACAATTACTGGGTCAAGAACATCATAATCTATGGACTTAGTTTATCTTTTGGGTTTATCTATGTTTTTGATTACATTTCTTTTTTATCTGTGCGCGTGCGCAATATACGAAATGAGACGTTCGTTTCAAAAGCTGAAAACGGAAAGTTAAACGGATAGTAACGGAAAGTTACTAGGAACCACATGTCAATCTAGATACAGTTCCATGCTAGGAACAATTCGTTGTTTGTCTGTTAATGCCTTGGTGATGCCTTTTCTCAGAAATCCTTAAGGTATAAAGTTGCAATTTACTTCGAGTAGGTAGTCGAGTGAACGGTCTCAAAATCTATAGGGTAGGCGTTCTGTTGACTTAAAATCGAGTATTATCAAAAAGTGCTTCCAATGATTATACAGATAAAAGAAAAAAAATCCGAAATCCGGAAATTCCAATATTATATGTAATTACTAACTAAAAGTAATCTTTACGTATTATATAGAACAAACTCCTCTGCCGTGTCTGTATGTTTGTTCGCGATAAACTCAAAAAATATTGTACGAATTTTCAATCGGGTTTCACCAATTCCTGAGGAAGATTAATGTGTATATTAAAATTTTTCATTAAGCCCAGAAAAATATTCTTATAAGTTGAACCAACGTATTTATCGCATTTATCACCACGTAAATACACTTTGTTCGCAGAACAAAGAGCTTCACACGCATTCTATTAGTATATGTATGCCTAGAATCTAGATCATACGGTGGAGACCTAACATGGCCGGAGCCCGTGGTTCCGTGGTTCCCTAGAATAAGTCCACTCTATGTTCCCCTATGGATGTCGTATGATGCTAATAATAGAGGCTTGGGCAGCTCATCGGCAACAACGGCGTTCTCAAGGAGATTTGACGTAAGGCCGGTTGTAAAGTCCAACCGAATCTTTAAAACTAAGTCTAGGTACTTTATGTAGTTATGTTATATTATTTTTTTAAATATTAAACATGTTTAATGGAGTGATTTGCCATTATAGTACCTTCTCCATTTCATTGGATGATAAATTATTAACCAGAGTGCAGGTTTCCTCACGATGGTTTTCGTCACCGGTTTTTGTGATTATCCATTTATTTGTCTGAGCAAATTCAATAGTCTAGATGTAATCTCCAAAAATACGGCACTACTAGAGCCACTTCAAGGCTAGGCATTACGCATTTAATCAGTTGTTATTAGGGTTGCCATATTTTGCATCAATAAATAAGTAGGTATGCAGGAAAATAAACAGTATCGAAAAAAAAAAACTTCAGTACTTTTTAATTTTTTTATAACATACAAAACAGATTGCAATCTTGAAATTTACTTATAAACTATGTTTAAGATACGTACAATAATCTAAGGCGATATTTTAATAATTCGCTTAACATGGCAGATTAGTTCGATAGTGACCACGGAACGCTGCACTGGGCAATTTGCATTGTGAAATATTTTGATATTTCATGCTGAAATGTTTTGAATGGCTACTTTTATTTTTGTTTAATAGAAAAGGTGTAATATGATGATAAACGGTATGTCTACTAAGATTGCCAAAGATCGTGACATTGGAGAAGAAAAATTTCAGGCCTGGGCTCCGACGCCCTGCGGCTGAAGATGAAATCGGAAAACGCACCGATGAGGAGAGAGAGGCGGACAATAATAGGTAAGTACTATTTTAGAGATTGTTGTTGTAGTAGAGATAGATGACCATGGTACTCAATACTTTTTTTGTTTATCAGTATGTAAAAAGCAGTACCTATATATACGTAACCTATTTAATTATTATAATTATTTTTTAATATATTTCATCTCTCATTTTACACATATAACAATTTGTTAGTGTTATTATAATTATATAATTTTTTTCTTTATTCATATTTCATACTTACCCTATCGCTATGAATAATCTATCAATTTTACCTGAAGGTTGACTGGTAGAAAATGCTTTGTACCATTTTGATAAGTAAATAAAGTTTGAATAAATAAATAAGTTATGTTATGTGGCAACCCTAGCTTTTATATCTGATTCGTTGGATTTAGCCGAGTCTAGACAGTTGTCGGATGGTTGTGGGTGATGTACGCAACCACCGCAACACAGCAGTGGCGTAACTATAGAGTGTGTGCCTTGGGCATAGGCTCACACCCTGTAGTTACGCCACAAGGAAAAGCTTTCATTCTATTTCACTATCGAATTTACTCGAAGTGAGATGTAGCGAACCAATCACATTGGGGTGTGGTTGTCGTTGCGTCACAATGGCGCACTGTGATTGGTTAGCTCGACTCGACTACACATACTGGAGTGACTTCGTGTCTGCCCTTTATCCTCATGATCGACGACATGGCTGTCCGATATATATACTATTATTATAAAGAGGTAAGCGTTTGTGAGTTTGTATGTTTGAGGCAGGTAATCTCCGAAACTACTGAACCGATTTCAAAAATTCTTTCACCATTAGAAGATACATTATTCAAGATTAGTAGACTATATTTCATATCAAAATTCTCACGGGAGTGAAGCCCCGGGCAACATCTAGTAGGTAATATAGACCATTCTTAGGTACAGCCTATTCCTAGGTCAGTAAGGTCAAACAGTGAATAAAGGCGTAATTTTTGTCTCAAACTCTCAACTCAATTTTATTGAAAAAACTGTAGGTATTACAGTTATAGGTGGTACATGTTTTAAGGACTTTCCGGTCCTTTTAGACATGCAATATTTATATGAATAACAGTGATGTGATGAATGACATGTTTAGATATAAGTACATCTTAAAAAGAAGGCGTGTTAGTGCAGTTTATAGATAAAAGAAATATAATAATAATTAAAAAATAATTTTATTGAAGTGTACCTATACACAGGTGCTAACCGAAACGTGCCCCCTATAGATATATGTGGAACTAGCTTATGTCCGCGTGAATTTTTACAGGAACAGTATTTTTGCAGGATAAAAGGTATGGTATGTCCTTCTCCGTACTTCAAACTACATGTATGCGAAATTTCAAGAACATTGGTTGAGTAGATAACGCGTGAAAAGATAACAAATACACAAACTTACTTTCGCATTTTTAAAAGTATTAGAATGGGCCCCTAAAGAACTTGAAACGAAAATAAATTTAACGATTATCGTGACAGGTTTTTTCATTTTACGTGGATCAACAATTCGGTAGTAGGAAGTTGGTAACAAGCGCGATGCGAGGCAAAAAGTCCTATTGTCTTGTGGAGTCAAGGCCATCGTAATGTCATCAATTATATTTAAGTCATTTTGTTCTATTGACTAGACGTTGATGTTTCATATCTCAAATCTAGAATTTAATCTGAGAGAATAAAAGCATATTTTTAATCAAAGTGATTCGCAGCTGATAGACAACGATAGCATTCCTAAAGAGGGTTGACGTCAGGCAAGCGGCCGATGGTAAAATTATAGCCAAATCTTGTAATGGTTAATTTTTTACGCGAACCTTGGGCTCCAAACTTAACCACGGAAGCACGTGAAGATGAAAGAGAGAGATGCACAAGAAAGAAACGGCAAATCGAAATCTCTAAATTCCTACCATACTACTACCCATAGATAAAAGAAATTTTTATTATAAATATTTGCATTTAAACCGATTCGCTGATAACCTAAAAACTATTGAAGGAATTAATTGAATTTTTATTCACTCGAAACATAGCAAATAGATTTTATGCATACTTTTATATATTGTAGTCATGGAATTAGTAGGTACTTCGTACAACGAAGTACGAACTAAATCCATGCTTGTAGTTCAGCCATTGACAATGTCCTTATATATATTATAAAACAAAGTCCTCTGTCACGTCGTCTGTTCGCGATGAACTAAAAAATAACTCTACAGATTTTCATGCCTTTTTCACCAATAGAATAGTTCCGATTCCTTGGGAAGGTTTAGGAGTATAATTTATTATGTTTTTACCCGAGCAAAGCCGGGTCGAGCCATTAGTATTAAGTATTTAAAGCACAGCCACCTAGAACTAGAATCAAGTTGGTCTCAACATACTTGCATATTTAAATAACAGAAAGACAACAACTGTGTTTCCCTATTCCTTCCTCGCTTTCATTCGATTCAGTTTTTCGAATGCATTTATAAGTTATAAGTAGTAATGTTCTTATATCTGTGGTTAGTGGTCTGAAGACTGCCGTGCTGTGCCTGCTGTGTTCGACGACCATAGGGTCACATACACACATCAAGTGTGTATGTGACCGTAATCCAATTGCAAGATATTATGAAGAAAACTGTTTTACGGTAAGGAAGTAATTATTAATTACTAGCAGCCCGTCCTGGCTTCTCTCGGGTAAAAATACACCTGCACCTTTCTCTGGAACCACACTATCTATTGGTGAAAACCGCATCAAAATCCGTGCAGTAGTTTTTGAGTTTATCGCGAAGAGGACTTTGTTTTATAGTATGTAAGGACTCCTTTACTTATAGCGAAATAGAAAGTAGTAGTAGGCAGTATACAGAGCTACAATCTCTGTCGGTTGTGACGCCCCGAAGCCTTAGTCGGCGTGTAAAATAACACCTCTCAATTTTGCAGTCTGCTTTGAATTTACGACCTGGCTGTTAATCCTCTTTGATAATGCTCTTGATATCCTTTTGTCGTCTCTTTAGATATATAGGGAGTCCTATTTTAGGACGGAAACAACACTCCACTCTTTTTAGAACCGTGTTATATGTACATAATTATGTAGGTATGAACGAAGTGGGAGTTAAATTTTGAAAATATTGTTTTTTGTTTTATCTTTTTTACACAAAAAGTAACCTATTGTTTGATATTGAAGTCAACCTTGTTGCCTTGGTTTTTGTTTGTTTTGTTTCCTTAAACATATTTAATTTATGTTATGATAAGATAATAAAGTACATGACACATCGTATGATCGTACGTCGAGAGTCGAGCGAGACAAACATTTATGTACCTAGTTAGGTATATGTAGGTACCTACCTAGGTAGTTATCTCGTAAGTCATATTCGAAATCAAGACGAGAACACAGACATAGAAAAAAGGTGTGCTGTGAAATATATCCGTAATAATCCGTTTTTTTCTTACGAGTAAAATTTTTACAGTCACTTAGGTTGAAAACAAATTAAAAATCCGTTCAAAACTCTCAAGTAAGATATTTAATAACCACAAAGGTACTTTACTAAAAGTCAATTTTAATTTATATCGCGGTTTAATCATAAAAAGATATTTTAAGATTGTTTACATAATTGTATAAGACTTGTGATTCTTGTGCCGGCTGATTGTCACGTTGCAGTTTGCTGAACTGTGCGGATTCAGTATACATTGCTGGTTTATCATTGCGGTATATAAAAGCTCAAATACAACAACTAATAAATAGGTTATTATATATTAAAAATATAATATTTTTTACACCCAAACCTTCCTCAGTAATCACACTATATATTGGTGAAAACCGTATGAAAATCCGTGCAATCGTTTTCGAATTTACCGCGAACAGACAGACGCGACAGATAACTTTGTTAAAAAATATCTGTATCGATATGAATTTTATTACTTGGTAAACTGACGTGTCTGGACAGACACGTAATTTGGGCTAAATGACGTAGTATCGAGCGGCGTGTCTTAAATAATTGATCACATACCAATACTTCGAAAACAATGAGTCAATATGACAGATCACAGCTGTTTTTTCCTCCGACATCTCTTTCCTGTTTGGTCTGTTTTGATTATTTGATCTACTTTCTCAAACGTTTTTTTTTAATTAATCTAAGTAGGTACTTACTTACATTTCCGAAACGATCGGTCTACTTTTCTCATCAGTTTACTTGTCTCATGGTCTGCTTACCCCATTGGGCAATCCTAGAATTCGGAAATATGAAATTATAGAGAAGAAAATATAGAAAACCGAAACACTCAGATAAGAGAGATAACAACAATATTACGGTTATATAATCTCCTAATTTAAAATATAAATTAATGAAATGATATATGCTTCGATTCAATATGCTTACTTATGAAAATCGTTAAAAATATCACACCAATAATATCCTGTAAAAATACTCAACTTGGTACTTTTCAGCCTAAATATTTATTAGAACTAAACTTACGGGAGTACGAGTAGTATGTAGTATGAGGCGTTTCGGCAAGTCAAAACAACGATAGGTTCTTTGTTTCTTTCACTGATGATTCTATATAATTGTGTTTTTCTTCAAAGAGGAATTTAACTAATATTTTTTTTGTTTGGTATTCTATAAATAACATAGTAGCAAGATAATTTATATTGCTTTCCGATCCGAAACCTAGCGACCGTAATTGATAAAGTTTTAAATACGTAGGTAACTCCTATTGCATGTATACACGATAATGTAAATACGTAAAACCATGTTATACGTATATAAGAGATTAGATAATTTAAGTGCTATTCTGTTTTAGTTTTTCGGAGAATTCACTACACTAACACCTGTGGATCATCGATAACACTCCCAAATTTAGATAAGCATTCGCGGAAAGCATAAACAAGGATATTACATTACAACAAGGATATTTTATTACAATTACATACGAGCGGTCAGCCCCAGCTTCGCTCGAATAAAACCATAGTAAATTATACTCCTAAACATTTCTCCAGAATCACTATCTATTAGTGAAAATCGTACAAAAATCCGTCCGGCACTTTTTGAGTTTATCGCGTAATATAGACAAACAGACGCGAAAATAGAGGGACTTAAATAAAAAAATAATATGTAAGGATTACGATTTCAACGTGAAAGCTGAAAGACATTCATTCACATCTAAATACACGCAGAACTAAAAAAATGGCGGGAAAAATTAAAAATGTAAATAAAAGTACATAATTCTGAAAAAAAATCTAATGTACATATTCTTAATTCACATAGGACAATAATATCACAAATCAACTTTAATCATTAGTATTTGGGAAGTTGTTTTTTTCCATGTTTATGGTTCACCAAAAATAACTAAGTTTTTCATTGGTTTTAACACCTTTTATATACTAAAACAAATAAGGTTTTCATTCATGTCAGCGTTTTAGCCCGTAATTGCAATAATGTCTGGAATTAATACAATCACACATGCTGATAATTATTCATTTATCTTTTATATAATTCAATTATGTCTCTGTACAGTAACCAATCATGATTAACACAGAATTAAAAACAGAACCACCGTGTTTGCATTGATAGGTATTAGTCGGGCAGACAAACTTGCAAGTGTACTTGAATTGAAAAATTGTAAATAATCTTGACATGTTTTTTATTGAAAAAATCAATATAAACATAACATTTAATATACAATAAAATGCAAACATTTATTGTCAGATTAATTTGCGACTAAAAACGAAAATAATAATAGCTTCTTATCCGTACATATAATAATTAATGTAATTTCTAAAGTGCTTATATTTTTCCAATAAAATGAAATGTCAAGATTGCATACATTGCAAATACCTAAACAAATGTACTACTTATAAATGTATTAAATGAAAAAAGGAACCTATACGACGTATCAAAAAATCACTGAGATTTTGCAACTGTTATAATTTAAAAAATTTACAGTCTTTCAAGAAAGTGAACAAAACAAACAAATAAAGGAGGGCGCTGTCTCCTGTTAGCTGGCAACATAGGGTGTTTGTCAACCCGTCTTTACCATTTCGTATTGCAATGAGAATTATTAATAATTTTGTTCGTTAAAAATCAGTAATCTTCACTTTCTGACGGAAAAAAAATGAAAAAAATCTGTATAAAAGGCAAAAAAATAATGAATTAATTGCTTTTTATACCTGTTTTGTTTACATTGCGTTATCATTTTGACCTGTAATAAAATACAAAAATCAATATTTATAACAATGATTGTTGTTTTACGAATAATTGCACCGCGTTATTATATGAGTATGTAAAATGGGTGTAAAGCCATTTTCAATAATTTTGCTAATGTACAATGGCACAGATGCAATTTAAATATTATTATACAATATACAATTCAAATAGAATTTGGGTTTTTAAATATGTACCTACTAATTTGTGAGTTGTTATTTAATTAAAACACTATTTTTCTAACCTCTTTCCATTGTATCCACAAGTAAATAATAACTAAAATATTATATTTAAATTATTGCAACACACAATCATTTTTAGGCTCTGGGGTAAGCATGGACAAAATCGGAAAGGATTCAATTCGAAAAGAGGACATGTATCTCAAAATCTAGAACAATTCCCGATTATAACATATTTTTTTCAATTATTTATTCAAATCGGCAACCAGCTATGCCACTTTGTGTACCGATTTAAATGGCATCTGAGGTATTTTACAAACGGAACCTATGCGACGGTGGGTTCACAGCAATATAGAACTAAATGTGTATAAAATAAATAGTTTATAGATACGAATAGCTGCTGCTGTTCACGCTCAAATAAAATTCAGATAGGAAAAAATTTTACGAAAAATCTGATGACGATTTATCACAACGTCTGCGAAAACTAAGAATGATTATTTGATAAATTACTAATGATATTAAAACAATGTAGTCAAATTAAATTATTAAAACGTAGGACCGGATAGGACGTTAAAAAACAACACATGGTTCTTGTTTGGACCCATGTTGAGGGAACCAAATTTTACTCGACGAATTCAGTCATAAATGCTGTTACTGACGCGTGAATGTGACAATGATTGATCATTTTGAAATTATTATCGCTATCGCATAGCTACGGATAACCGCGCTGGCGGCGTCAAGGTAAAATGAGTTTCACGGTTTACGAGTGTCGTGTCGATGTAGTATGATATATATATAAGATTTTTTCTATTATATATTAAACTGAGTGTTAATGCTAGTTAAATGGCCCGTGCATTGACGTGCGACGAATTCGTATGCAGCACAATTGATGGGTTTCCTCCCGGTTTTTTCCAGTTTCTTCTAGTTATGAGGTTATTATATATAGTTATATATATAATAATACTGGGCGTACACCCATCTGTGTTACACGATTTTACAATCGTAAACGAATACCTACAGATTCGTTTACATGCGTGCGCACACGTGTGTACACTTGCGTTACAATTCCATACATACAACTGTGCATACGAATTCGGTTTGCACCGGCCTTAAGTCATAATCGTGTAATAGTTATTGGCTATTGCACAGCGATCGAGACACGACTATGAAATAACTTTAGCAGAATCGATACCCTGGCGAATAGAAACGAATGGCTCCAACCAAATGATAGTGTCCATTGTGATACCACAATTTAAATACACATTTAAATTTTATCTAGCTGAAATAAATTCGCTCGAAATATAAAATATTCCTGCTCGTGCGATAAGTTAACCTTGATATTCATTATTTTTTTGCACGAGGTCACTATTCCGATCCGTGGCACGCGCAAGATTTAAAATAGCTGTGAATGTATATCAGCTGTTAGCGAATCTATAATTAGAGACATTTACAAATCGACGTTTTTTCGCCAAGTGAATACCCAAAAACGCGTTACGTAGATTTTTTCGATTATAGAATGTAATGTATAAATTAACTTTCCAACGTCCACCACGTATCTACATAGTTTAACACGTACAGTCTAGAGCACATCAAGTTATTCTGCATTAATTATAGTACAATCAGTGGTGAATATTTGTCGTAATTAATACAAATTAAGGTTAATTTTGAAAAATATCTACTTAATCAATAATATAATTATCACTTGTTACAATTTGTCCTTATTATGCTCAATTCTTGGTAGGTACATTTTTTTCAAAAATCAATCCCAAAATTACTATAATTGGGGGTAAAAGTTTGTATTAAAATGGTGTCTGTTCCGTTTTCGCAGAGAAATTCACGCGAGCGAAACCGCGGGGAAAAGTTAGTACTATATAGATTACTAAGCAAGACCTTGCCATCCAATCAATAATCATGTAAGTCGTCGACCAAATTAGACAGTAAGAAAAAATAACTTCTTATATTAAGTAGGTACACGTTGACAGCATTTATGTGTACACATAAAACCTCTTGTACATATATAATATATTATATTATAATAATATATTATAGACTTTATTTCCACTTCACAAAATAAAAAGGAACAGGTACAGTTACAGTTTTACACAAATATAGAAGATTACAGCAATTTTGGCTTACAGATGATTAGGTACATAAAAGTTATATTTGTGAAGCGGCTAGTCCCTGATATAGGATCCTGTTGGATCCTGTACTACAGGTAACTAGGCCGTTAGACATTTTCATAAGCCAGAAGGCGAATATAGCGTAGATATGAACAAAATCCAATGTGGATATTGTGGTGAAAGAGAATACAACTACAATTAACAAACAAATACAATTTATCTACCTGCCTGTCATAAAACTAGTTAAAAATAAGTGAACATATAAAGAATTCGGTATAATGTTTACTTATAAAACGATTCATAATAAAATCCAGAACCTAAAAAACTAACTATAACAATCTGCATTTTGAAAAATATATTGTACATTATAATATTTCTTAGGCGTTGTCGTAATGGTGTTATTTGAAAAAAATGTGAAGCAAATAAGTACACTCCGCTTTGTCGCTCTAGAGGGAATATATCGTGAAGTTTTGATTTGTTCCCTTATCGCTCTTGACTGCGGCAAGCGAATTTCATTTCAATAAAAATAATATTTTTGCATTACAAGTTGCATTGCTAACTATATAACTTCCATCTAACCAGTGTCTTGTGGAAGAAAAACTTCAGATATTGATCTGATTGCCTTATACGTACATTTTGAACTTGATTACATAATTTTTGAAGAATAAATAATGATGTAACCTTTGGACATCAAACCTAATCTATTCCAGTCTTAAATCTCAATGTCTTTGGTACAAAATTCAAAATAAACTTGTTAGGCTTTCCTTTAAAAACAGCCTATTCTTGGTCCCATCAGACCTTGTGTTTGAAGACAACCGTACATAAACTTTCCTTACAGTCCAAAGGTACATAAGAAATGTCAAATTCTAGTATTGCCGAATGTTAGGCCGATATCGAGAGACTATCGATAGTTTGGGTATAGTGGAACTGTTGATAGGACTATCAATTGTTTCGATAGTATTGATATGAAACAAAATAATCAATAGTATCGATACTATCGTTAGTACTTCAAACTATCGACGCTACTATAGTATGCAGCTATCAATAATTTAGATGTCTCAAGGCCAACTATCGATAATGAAACTGTCGATATTTCGGCAACACTACCAAATTCCAATTCCATATAATTCGAAATTTCGCTCGTTTGAAAAAAAAAACGCTTGTTCTCTTTTTTATTAACAATTTTTTTTTAAGTATAGAAAATTTTTGAATTACTTGGCAATTTAAATAATACAGTATAGATTTACATCTTAGCCATAGGCAATTTCTTTTTCTTTTTTTATGGGTCATTCATAATATCAGATACTATCTAGGCATCCAATGCCTAGATAGTATCTGATATGATGATAACATATGTACATACATATATGTTGTCTATGGCTATCAGAAAGTATTTTCACAAAATTTCAGATTAAAATAGCGAAATTTGGTAGTGCAATGAAAGTACAATTCAAAATAAAATCACATAGAAAAGCATTACACAATATTTCTGCAATAACCCTGTATATATTTAGAAATCTGTTACATAAATAAAATGTAAAACACATCTAAAGTTGTTTTCTTTTTACAACTCTTACTATGTAAACAGTTACCATGTCTTTTATTATTTTTCTGCAATATAAATTAAAATATACTTTATAGGAAGTTACTTTTATGGTTAATTTTTTTTTACTTTACTAATACTTGATTTATTTGTTGATGTTTGTTTATATGTTAGGACTTGTAATTAAAAACAGACTGTACACAGTTATATGAAAACAAGTAGCTGTTTCTCACAATTCCCATCCAGCTCAATACACAAAATAAGAATCAAAAGTGTAGGTATGTAAAACAATATTTTTTAATCTTCATAATTTACTTATTAATCATATCATCAAAATGATCAATAACAAAAACATATATACCTCAACAAAAACTAGTAGAATTTATACTTACTCCAATATTATTTGCCATTTTTTAATTAAGATAAGCGAAAACGTATTTTTATATCAACTGTAATTTACAAGAGGAACTCTACAGCTATGAGGACCATCCTCATGACAAAATTTTGCATAATTGCAAGAAATTGATAATAGTATTTCACTTTGTTATTGATACAAAAATGTATAAGAAACACCTATTTGTTTTGCAGGTATTAAAAATCAAAGTGATCCTGGAGACAATAAAAACAATTGAACAACAATTCGCGATCGCGATCCGATCCGCGGGAACTGAAAGGCTAAGAGTAAATTACTAATTAAAATCACAAACACCCATTTTACATTGTCTGGCCCTTTTTTGGATTAGGGAAATATTCATAATGTTAAGTAGTATTGCCAACATTTGTTTCAAAAAACTACATCCTAATCTTACATTCTAAGAACTGGGCAACGTTTTTTTCTGAATTCTATCTAACCAGGAAACATTAGTTTTAAAAAAGATGGGAATTTATGACTCACAACACAGTTTGTTCTATTTTTAAATGACGACATTGTACACAAATGGAATGAGTCAGTTACCTATAAATTTAGGTATGGTCCAATGGTGAAACCTAAAAAAATGAATTGTATGTAGGTAGTTTATCTCAATTTAGATAATATATTTTAGCTGAAATATGTCTGTTGTCTATGTATTCATTTTTCTTTACATAATTGCTGGATATTATGACCCAAGTTTATTAATTCACAGATCACTTTCAACATGGCCTTTGCATGACCATACCTTTTAAAGCTGGCCCATAAATGTTAAGCTATAATTACTGATAAAATACTTATTGCATGCAACCTCAGTAATTCTAAGCATCCATAAGAGCCATAAGTATCAAATTACAATAATATTGATAATAAGAATGATTTCTTAGCAAAAATTCAGTTTCTCAGTAAAAATTGTACACAACTTTCTAAAACAAAAGTGACAAGTTCACTCATAAGAAATCATAAAATATAATTATAAACTAAAACTCTCATATCTAAACGATTCACACACCAAGCATTTCATTTACACCAGTAAACATTTACAAATTAAAGCTTTTGAGTATGTACTGAGGGCTTGAGCTCGTGGGCTCGGCCGCCCCAGTCGAGCCGGTAGCTGCGAGTCCGCCATGAGATCTCAGGGCTCAGTAGCGCTGCGGCTAACACAAATGGTGCACAACACTCACTCCACAACCAACCGAGCAGGAACTGAACTTTCGTGAATGGGGGTGATCCGTTCTGCACTGACCGCAGCATCAGCCAGTCTGAGAGGAACCACACTAACACATGCACCAAGAAGAATGGTAGAGGTTCGGCACCGAACAGCTGGCCGGCGGCCCACGCGGCGCCCGCGCCTAGCGGTAGACATTCACTAATCACTTCCAGCATTGTTGTGGCGGGTATCATGGCGATCCGCAGCCGCGCCCACCGCGTCAGTCGCGATTGCAGCGCGCCCACGGACCGGATTCCACTGTTCTGAAGCGCCGGCAGCGACGCCACTCTCATCTTCCACCCGCGCGACACTATAGCCTGCGCTAGGAAGTAGTCCTCCGCCAGATAGTCCGCGAACGCCGCCAGACCCCCCACGTCGTCGAGCGCGTCCTTCCGCACCAGCGACGACATCCCGACGTGACAGTTGATGCCGAGGAAGTCGGCGCCCAGGTACATCCGCGCCTGCGCGGTGCCGAAGAAAACCTTCTCGTACACCGCCGCGAAGCCTTCAGCGTCGCACGCGAACGGCATTTGATGGACGATAGCGACGTCATCTCTCAAATGCTGCACCATGTCCAACAGGGTGTCTTCTCGCATGCGTATGCCGGCGTCGCTCACTAGCACTAACGAGTACTTTGCCGCCAGGTACGCCGGCTGCATATTATTTATTTTAGGGTTCACGCCGACCCGCTTTCCACCTCGGAATAACCTCACATCTACATGGGGATACTTCGGCTCCAAAGTCTCAGTCACCAATAGAGCTGCTGGGTCGTCTTTACTCTCGACACAGAACAATAACTCGTATGTGGGGTAATCCAGTGTAAAGAATGTCTCCAGGTTGGACAGCAGGTTAGGGTCGATGCCGGTGAGAGGTTTTAAGATCGAAACTCCAGGATAGGGCTGCTCAGGCGGAGACCGGTCCACTGTTCTGTGCAGCTTCCATTTAGAATATGAATAAGCCATTATATGAAGTAGCCACAGACACACCCAGGCCACCATAAAAAATATGGCGAAACCGTACACCGTATACACCATAGACATCATAATTGTAAAAATTCAATGTTATTCTTTCGTTCGGGCCACATAATATCGACTGGTTTAAAGTTCGAGACGTGCGCCACTCGTTACGACGCTAGCGAAACACTGACTGAATTGAAACCGAAGAGAATATGAGCAATAAATGAGCGCGCGAGCCATTGAGTCATCATAGTATTACGACGTCATTTTTATCACTGGTATCAGAATTAGATAATACTCGTAATTGCCTAGCGTAGTGATAAATTATTTTGCACTGTTCCGATGATCCACCTTTCTTTACTCTAGATTCCCCATCACTGACTAAATCTGCCAAAAATTGACATGACAAGCAATTCAGTCAGACAGTTGACTTGACAGTCAAGACGGCAACTTAAACTTAAAAACTTTGCTTAAACCAAACAGCAAAAATCAGCTTCTGCTGATTTACCATGTATAGGTGTACCTCTACTATTTTTTCATTGGCTACAAGAGCATTCAAAATGCAGTGATCACAGGTAGTGAATGATGGCTTAGTTTGGTTCTGCGCATGGAATGGATCAAAAATTTCGGGGGTTGTATACTAGAGCACAGATTACTAATTAGTTACTACTACGTGATACCAGATACATTTTTTTTGTTATTTAAAGAAACGCAAAAGAATCTAAGCCCATAAAGTCATTCTCGATACCAGAGACTAGTCACCAGTCTGCCAACCTAACAGACTAATTTATTTGACTTGACGACATTTTTTTTGTTTTCATTTCAAAATATTCCGCGGGAAAAGAAATTAGAATATAAAAATATTGTGTTCATTTTTGCAACAATTTTGTAAAAATGGACATTGAAAAGCTATTTCTGAATATTGAAAGCTTAGAACATTATATCAACATCACAAAAGATGTTTCAAGGAAATATAAAAACACGAAAATACAATTGAACATGTCGACTGTAATTTCTTTGAAAAAGGCTCGTTTTTTCGAAGTTGAGGTATTTATTACTGTTATTATTATAGGTATTTCTTGTGACGTATACCACCCAATATGTAAATTAAAATAATATCTGTTGTTTTAGTACTTCACAGAGTGCGATGGCCATGGTGCAGCAATCATCATTATTGAGCGACTGTTGGAAGTTGGCCGTTCGAAAATATGGGGTCTTCTTGGCAAAGAGCTTGTGTTATTATTTCAGCACTGGTTGGATTCAACAAGGAAACAACTTATTATTATGACAAAGAACTGGTGGTCATTTATGAAGTTGCTTCTCAAGTTTATAAAGGTAAGTGTTTTACAATTGCTACCATCATCATCTTTATGTTATTTCTTTCCTGACCTTTGACAAACTCAGTCAATCAGGTATTTATCCTTTTCTGTCCTTTGCTTTTTTATCAATACATCTTATAAATGATAAAGAAATGGACAACACTCATGGCCCACACTAAGCACTGAGCTTGTATCGCAGATCTAAACATTAGCCCACACTGGGAATCAAACAGGTAATAGCGGATGGGCATAGTGACCACTATGCCACGGAGGTTGTAAATTGTAATGATTTATAATTTGTGAGGATCAGGCCAATGTCATTGAAACTAGATCCTTCAGTAAGTGCAGCACCGCTAATGGTGTATGGGCAGGCTTTGCTTATTGTACCTGGGTTTCTTAACTATTCTTTTGTTGATGCGACTCCTACAGCCTACATGCATGCTCTGTATAATGAGCTGTTAGTAAGACGTCCTAGGGTGAAATGGTGTTGGTGGAAAGTGACCAATGATAATTTCAATCATAATGTGTAAAATTTTTTTTTTCAGGAGCTAAGACTAAAAGACAGTGTCCTCCCAGACATGCTAGTTGAAGGGACAGCGGAGTACCTCCTGGACTTGGCAACCAGGTCTCAGGTTAATGTTCAGCAACGGCTGGACATCTTGTACTGTCTCAACTTGTGCTGCGCCGACTCCAGCAGGGAAGTCAGGTTCTCTACCAGGCATCGATTGGAGACTTATTTGTGAGATTCTTTGAACTTAATTTCTATTTTTCTTAACAATCCATATTGTAGATTTTGCATGTAAGAGTAACTTTATTATGTAATTTGGTATATGGATAGAATATAACCTGGAAAAATACATAGTACTTTTTATCCGTTACCATGGGAGCAAAGTCCCGGAGCTTTGTCTTTCTCTTGAATCACTATTAAGAAAACTCAGCATCAAAATTCGTTGCATGGTCTTAAACATCTAAGCATTCATAGGGAAAGCTACTTTGTGTTATACTATGTATTGATATATTCATTGGATCATTTTCAGTGTAAAGCTATCGACTATCCTAGCTACTACAGGACACGTCCCAACCCAGTACTACATACTGGAGACATTACTCCGCTGGCTGTTGCCGAGACAGAACACGAGTGTGCGGCAAACGGCGGCCTCTATGTGGTTCCCCGAAAACCTGTACAGAAAGGAGGCAGTTGGTGTATTTCTCGAGAGGAAGTGGCAGAATTTTTATCTGGTAATTTATACCTCTTGTTTACAATGTAGTACCAAACATAGCAGACCGAATTAGCCGACCAACTAGGGCGAGGGGGGCTGAGGGGTGCGGGGAGGGTCGTTACAAGGAAGCTAAATGAAGGGCGGTAACTTCTGGAATAATCCATACTAATATAATAATATATATGTATATAGAAAAGATTTGTATTTCTGTTTTTTTATTTGTAATGAATAAACTGAAAAAATAACTGGGCCGATTTTGATGAAATAGGCCCAGTAGTTTTGACTACTTTACTTACAGGCTACTTTTTTAAATCATGGTTATACCCGAACAAAGCCAGAGCGGGCTGCTAGTATATTATAAGTGTGGTTCTCAGAGCGTTTCAACCGCTTAGGCCGTGCTGTTAATTTTCTTGAGGATTTTAGGAATGATTGATTTTGGATATATTTCCATAATCAATAATTCCTAAAATTTTCATTACCACATTTAAAGTTAGATAGAAAACTTAATTCTTGTCTGTGTTAAAATTTGAAAAAAATGTAATGACAGCGCGGCCGCAGCTGCCGAATCGCTCTATTTCAAACTAAATTTGATAAAAAAATCAATTTGATGTAATTTTTTAAAGATTGTACTTTGGCTGTATTGAGAATTTGCTCATTTTGATGGTCTAATATTTTAAGAATCTGATATTATGCGAATAAAGGATGCGTCAAGATAGACTCGCCATCTGATTCCTCTGCCCTCGGCTGTCTATCTACAACTGAAACAAACGATATTCGCAGGACGCTCGAGACTTCCTCAACGCCCACAATCAGTCTCCGGGACTCCCCACGTCCGTTGCCTACCGTCAGATCACGATCGGCACTTTAATTATGGAGGTAAGTCTTAAATACAATCCTACTAATATTATAAATGCGAAAGTTTGTGAGGATGTATGCATGTTTGTTACCCTTTCTCGCAAAATCTACTGGACCGATTATTATATGAATTTTGGTACATGGGTAGAATATAACTTGGCATAACACGTAGGGTACTTTTTATCTCGTAATTCCCACCGGAGCGAAGACCCGGGGCGCAGCTAGTAAGATAGAGATACAGTATCATGTCTAATTGAAACAGACCTTACGAAGTAAACAGAGCCAAGTAGTAAAAATTGAATTCCACGTTTAGCTATTGATAGTGGAATTGAGATTAAATAGGTTACTATTCCATCGCCTATGGGAAGAATCATAAGTTCATAGTCCTATCCCTTGATAGACTTTTACAATCTGCGTGGGAGGAGATGCTTCTCATGGATGTAGATAAGATATATATAAACTGATCGATTCAAAAGGATTAGTCGGGATAGATAACAGTACACATTTTTTACATACATGCAAATATCAAAAATAATATTTGCGTTATTCTGTCACTCGGTGGAGAAATAACTTGATGCCTTCTGAATGATCCGCGAATAGTTCGCCAAACCTTGACAGATTCAGGTATACATTGCTGATTTTTCATAGCGGTAAATAAAAGCACTCATACAAATCACGCAACGTAAATTCGCGTCGGCATCTGTCAGAGTTCGGCGATAGTGTGGAGCCTACATAAGAAAAAACCGAAGTGTACCTACTGCAGCTGTATAAACGAGTTTCTTTCGGCATTTCTTCTCAACAGTGGACGTTCCGAAATGCTAGTAGTTTGTAGCTTTGGTAAATAGGTAATGTAGAATATGACGTGACAAAGTGGAATCTGAAACGGTTCTCCGACCATTGCTTCGTCCACGAAGTTCAGTTCGTAGACGAAGCAATTGTCGTAGAACCGTTTCAGACTCGAAAAAGTCATATTTCTGAATAAATGTTTTGTTTTTGACTTATATTAGAGTGTGTTTACTACTGTGTCACTGTATGAGTCATATTTGTTATCGAGCGAGAGGTCAGTATTCGATGATTCAGTTAGTTAGCTGCCGGTTATCTAATTAGGATGTTTAGTGAGTTAGAAGGGTCAGTGTAATTGGTAGGGTCAACCCAAACTCGCGTCCTTAAGCTCGGTTAGACGTCTGGCGGTAATTATAGTTAGTTAGTAGGTTATTATGGTAATATCCTTATTAAACCATTAATTTAAATTACCGATCTCATATACTAAACAACATTAAGGCGTTAAACGCGCATACCTTTTTTATTTCCCAGACGTTTCGAACCTTGTTACAAAAGTCCGTCCGACTAATAATATTTTTGGTCATTATATAATTATGCAACGCGAAAGTTTAAAAGTTACCGATTATAGTTTAAAGTACTTAATAAAAAACACAATTTTACAAGAATTAAAACACAAGATTGCGATCTCTATTTCAGTTTAATTTAAGTGCGAAAGTTACTTCCTCAGCCATTGAGCGTCGGAGCCCAGGGTCCGCTTTCCTAGTTTTTCGTCTCCACTTCGCACCATCATCGTCACCACTTAATTGTCAGACCATTAGCAATTTATAACAATCGGTCCAGTAGATTTTGCGTGAAAGGGTAACACACACACAAACATCCTCACAAACTTTCGCATTTATGATATTAGTAGGATTTGATTGTATATAATGTTAGTCTCTAAGATATCTAATACACGGGTCCCCGACGTCTGTATTGATTGTAAACTTTATTTTATAACCAGAAATAAAATTATTTAATAACATGATTTAAAATCTTATAATAACATGAAAAAGGATGAATAAACACATTTCAAAACTTGATCTTCGATCGTAGTGCTCAACAAAACGTGACGCCTGGCTGGACATAAACCCAGCCACCAAAAGTATCACAATACTACTGGAGCCGCGTATGACTGAAGTGTTGAAGTTGCCCGCAGCTACCATGCACACCCTGGTTGTGGATAGTGATATAGTCACGTGTGTTAAACTTGGCAGGTAAGGTTTTTGGTGAAATCATACAATACATAATTTTTTACATCCGAACAAGTAGATTAAATAGTCTACTATTTTATTTAACAGCGTCCCTTAAAATTTGTAAAAGTTATTTCCATTACCAGGGAATCTTCAGAATTGACATTAGTAATCAAAACAATGCGTCCCCTACACACGTACCCTTCAGACCAGCCAATAGGAGACGGGGATATTACTATTGCAGTCAGCCAAAGAAACGATCTAAGAAGGTTCGACAACGCTTTAAGAGACGTTTTTGGTGATCTTTATGAGGTGAGATTTATATATTAACTAGTTAATACAATAAAACTAAAAAAAATACATATACAGGTTGACTTTTTATAAATTGGCAATATTTTGTCTACATGCTCAGTCCATGATTCTGAACAACTTTTAGTACGGGAATAATTTCGAAATCGCAATAAAAAAGCAGCTGTTCTATACAAAATTAAATAGCTAATTTGTGGAAAATGTATAGATCAGCTGATATTTTTTTCGCGATTTCAAGGTTGCTTCCATACCAATCGACTGAACATGTAGATAATATAATGCCAATGTATAATCACAATGTGTAATCACCCTGTACCTATAACTTTTGTACACAGCCTGCGGTAAGGTGGAGTGTTTCAAGTTTCAACCGCAGCGGCCGCGCTGTCAATTACAATTTTTCAAATTTTAACATAAACAAGAATTAGTTTTACTATCTGTCTTTAAAAAAATCAATCTGTACTGTAGTAATGTAAATTTTATAAATGATTGATTTTGGAAATGATTCCTAACTCAAGAAAATTTACGGATTGTAATGACAGCGCGGCCGAAGTGGTCGAAACGCTCATAGAACCATTCGGTAGCCTATTACTTATTTATTTGTAGGTTTATAATAAATATAAATAGAATAAATATCTATATAATAAATATCAGTTTATCTTTCGGTTTATCAGTGGCGGATTAACACACTCCTAATTAGGCGTTGTTATTTCGGCAATCCAGTCTCAGTATAACGAAATATCATATCATAATTTCCAATAACATTTTAAATTTGCCGCCCTCTAATATCCACTCCAGGCTCCTTTTCAAATTACTGGTAAATCCGTCACCGGTTCTATTTTTTTTTTCATTTTCAAACACCCGTGACAGGAGAGATGCCTATGTCACGACCGTCCGCCTGCCTGACGTTAGCCCTTGGGAATGTTATTGTTGCCTTGTTGCATTGGCCGCGCCGCCAAGGTTGGTCTATGATGACATGAAGATAGGTAGTGGTCGTATTCTGGGACGAGAACCACACGCCTCTTTTTGACACTATAAGCAGCACCTACATATTTGATTGGCATTTTTAGATTCTTATAGATTTCGAAGAGTTGTCTTCGTCGTCTCCTCACAAAGCTGATGGGAATAAAAAGATAGTCAGTAGTTCGGTAAGTTTCATAAAAATATTTTTTTGTAGTGTTGCCGAACTATCGATAATTTTACAATCGATAGTTTCATTCGAAAAAGGCCATACTACCGATAGTATCGATAGCATATGTAATATCGCATATCAATAGTTTTGCACCTAACCCGGCTATCGATACTATCGATACTATTGCTTTACCTCAAACCGTCTGTAGTCAGTCGAAACGCAATCGATAGATAACTAGCGAGCGGCAACACTAATTTTGTTAAAAAAATGCTGTTTGTACTTTTTTGTTGTCAGAGACCTTGCTGCATTCAGCGCTACCAGCCACCACCAGGTGCCCGATCAGGCCATGATTGTCATTGTAATGCATTATCATCAAAACTAAACGTGTATACAAAATTTCAGCTCTGTCGATTGAAGATATCTGCTTCAAAACTGAGTGTCAATATTCCACTAGAACAAATATAGTTAATTATTACTTATACATTAATACTTACAAGCAACTAAAATAAAAGCTTGTAAAACATGGCAATGATTAAACAGACATGGGTTTTTGGTGATTCCTAGAGCGTTTCGACAGTTTTAATTTTAACATAAAATATTAATCTGTACTGTAGTAATGTCAATTTTATGAATGTTTGATTAACGATTCTTTCCACAAGGAAATTGACGGATCGTAATGACAGCGCGGCCGCAGCGGTCGAAACGCTCTGAGAAACACCTTTTAGCGATTTGTATATTTTGTGGGTAGTATCGAAATCGTGTCAAGCAAGTATTGTCAAAATTTATCTGTTTTTGCAATAAAAGGTAGGTTTGATGTTATATTTGTTAGTAGATTGTGTAAACATAAAAATAATTGCTTATTTTATTATTATTATTATTTTGGTTCAAAGTATACATTTAATTGTGTACTAAAAATATGTCTTGTAACATGGATGAGTGTTTTCTATCTATACTATTATTATAAAGAGGTAATACCGAACCGATTCAAAAATTCTCTTTAACTATACCTATATGCTATAGGCTATATTTTATCTCAAAAATCCCACGGGAGCGAAGCCCCGGGCAACATCTAGTGTTATATAAGTCTGTTTAAATGTATTAAGTAAATATTAAACAATAGGTATGAACTAAACTAAACAATTTTATAAATAAAATATTTTTTCTTAGGAAGAAGACACGAGATTTTCTCACCCAGTTCGTACTACGCGACGTAAATTTTCAGGTATGTTTTACATATGAATTCCATTGTAATAAATATCTTGTGCCAAGTTATAACCATAATATTCCTGAGGAAGCTTCAGGTGTGCGAAGTCGGGACTGGCTGCTAGTAGTGATATAAAATAGTCCTTTAATTCCGATATATGCAAAAGGCAAAAAAGTGTAATTCGTTAAATATATCCATTTTCTTCACTTTCTTGACAGACTTGTAAATTTTGTCTCGTGCTGTCAATATCAAATGTTGTAACACTGACAAAACATACTTCAGTTATAAAGTAAGTTTAGTAAAAATACTTCGAAAGTAGGTATGTTTTATCTTTTTATGAACAACAAGTTGCGCCCCGGGGCCTCGCTCCCGTGGGAATTTCGGGATAAAAGTACCTTATGTGTTATTCCAGGTTATATACTACCCGTGTACCAAATTTCAAGATCGATCCAGTAGATATTTCGTGAAAGAGTAACATACATACACATATCCTCACAAACTTTCGCATTTATATATTAGTAGAATAGGATTAGCCTAGTCACTATTATTTATTATACACAGAAGAAGGTTTTGGAAAGAAAACAATATTTTATCGTTTTTGTAGGATATGTGACAAAATCGGCTTCTACGTGGAAGTCTCCGTCTACGACGTCCACGACGTCGCTAGCTCTTGTGAGTATATACTGTACGTATTAAATTACCGGCCCGTCCCGGCTTTGCTTGGGTAAGGCCATAATAAAAGAGTAGCCTATGTTACATCTAATGGTTTTGTTCGTCTCTGTGCTAAACTTCATCAAAATCCGCCCAGTATGTAGTGGTTGAGTTATATACAAACAAAATTACAAACCTTTTCTCTTTATAATGTTAGTATGGATTAGTAAGGACTAGTATGGATATCGATTACAAAGTATATATATATTTAAATATATATAACATTTTTGACACAAGTTTTAAATCATGTTCGTGCAGTAAACCTTTGAGGAGTTCCCTTGTCGTGAGCCGATCCTGCACCATCAGGTTATGCTTATTACATAATAATAAATAAATATATTAGGACAAATCACACAGATTGAGCTAGCCCCAAAGTAAGATCGAGACTTGTGTTATGGGATACTACTCAACGATACTATATTTTATAACAAATACATATGTAGATAAACATCCAAGACCCGGGCCAATCAGAAAAAGATCATTTTCCAACATGACCCGACCGGGGATTGAACCCGGACCTCTCGGTCTCGGTTCAGAGGCAAGCACTTTACCACTTCGCCACCGAGGACGTCAAATTGCATTGTGCAAACCAAACGTGTGTACAAAATTTCAGTTCAATCGGTGAAAGATGTGTGCTTCAAAATTGACTTGCAAGATACCACGCGAAAATAGTTACTCTCACTCTATACATAAAATCTTGTAAAATACTTTTAATAACCATATTTCAGCATTTTATGTAGATATAACTAGTGCTAAATTGTAGGTAATTTGATACAGAAAATATATGCAATTTGTGCAATTTTAATAATGAATACAATATTTTAATATGTTACGTTATAAAAAATGTATGAAATGTGTCTGCAGTTAGTAGTATAATTAAAATCAATGGTAAATATTATGCACAGAAGATATCTTCCGGTTGATATGAATTAATCATAATTAGTGATAATAATACCAATAGGTTAGAAGTCATTTTCCCGAGATAGATCTTCGTGAATAAACTTGTGTATCAGATAAACTTATGTGTCAGATACGTGAACTTTTCCCTACCGATCCATAGACAACCAATGTAACTATGGCTCATTTTACTTGTTTTCGCTTTAGAAACAGATAAAGCTTTTAAAAGCAGATGATTTTGTTTATTGTCTTGTCATAAGGCCTCCCTTGGCCAATCCTTGTACACGTACTTACGTCTCGCGATCGCGCGGCAGATTAGTATGGTGCCGCGCCAAGCCATATGTATATCGCCTAAACCTTTATATTGGATAAAAAATTTCTAATCTAAGTATAAACCAAGTATCACAAATAAATATTCTATATTTTTACCAACTTTCAGCTCCACGATAGACTAGAAGCGTTGCCAAAATTTAGATTCAATAAAGAACCAGTAAAAGTTGCCGCTTTGCCCGATTTGTCTATGGTTAGCGAATTAACTGAAGTTATCGATACACAGAGTATTGCTAGCGGAACAAGCAGTAATAGACCTTATCGAGGAGGTTTTAAGACTCTTAGAAAAACTGAGAAAAAGTCGCAAAGTGACGGAGAGACGTCCGTTTCTAAGAAATATATATCGCCCATTAGTGGTGTTAAGGAACATAATCCTTCATGTCTTCTGGTAGCCACAGTTGGTGCCGATGAATCTATTTTAAATGACACCATACAAAGTCTTTCAAAAAATAAAGATTATGAGTCAGACAATATTGTTGATTTGCTTTTAAAAGAAGCCCTACAAAGCAAAGACGATAAGTTAGATAGTGGTATCAATACTTGTGAAAATAGGAAAAGTCCAGAGTTGAGAGATAGTGATGCGATTGAAGATACGCCTAATTTAGAACAACCTAAATCATTTAGAAAAAAAGTAACGGTTCCTAAAGATAATGAATCTGAGTGCAATGAAATAGATGTGTCCCAATTTGAATTTGTTAGTGTAAGGAAGAAGGTTTTGATCGATAAACATAAGGAAATTGAAGATGATGTCCAAAATGGTATAGATACTAATGACATGCCTACGTTTGATGAAGACGCTATTGAAAAATTCTTTTCTGAGCATATTACGCAAGATAGAACCGGAGGTATCGTTCTGAGTCCCACTTTAGCTAGAAAAATAAATGAAACCAGCTCAGAAGATAGTAACAGTTTCAAAGATTGTTTAGTTGAAGGAGATTTTTGTAACGCACAAAATTTACAAGTGAATTTTGTGGACATTAATTACATACAAGACGCAGAAGTAATCGATTGCTTGAATAACATTATCGATAAAGTTTGCCACGATATTGAAAAGTGTACAGAAATTTTGGGAATGGATCATATAAGAATGGATTCATCAAATGTTATGGAAATAAAAGAAGTTGAAAATAGAGATGATAATGTGAATCGAGTACTCGTAAACATTGAAAATTTAGATTCATATAATAAAAAAGTGGTTGAAACTCCCAAAAAGAAACCTAAACAGAAAAAGGTAATTAAATTGAAGTTTAACACAAAGAAGACACGTTCTAAAAGACAAAACAATTTAGCGAGCAAAATGTCTCCTATTCCTGAAAGCAAAGATAGTGTAGATCCAGAAATGCTTGAAAAAAATAAACCTCACATATCAATAGAAAAAGCTATCTGTCCAGAAGTTTCTGAACCAACTGATAATATTCTTATTGAAGTTGCACAGGTACCAAATGAAAAGGCGGCAACTAGTCCAGAAATAACTAATATATCCCCTAAGAGTATCGACAGTAATGCGCCTCTGATTCGAAGAAGACGCAAATTATATTCTCCAAAAGATGAACATAATAAAACTGATAATTCAAATGAAAATACAGAAAAGCAGGAATCAGATGTCCATTATTTACAAGATGATGATGAAGCAGATTTCAAGTCCGTTTCTAAAAATACTCCAAAATACGCAGCTACTTGTTATAAGGACATAGAAAAAACGCGAAACAAACTTATTCGCTTGCCTAAATCAAGAAAAAATAAAAAGCAAACTAGATCTCAATCTCCTAAATCTAAAAAGGTACATAGTTTTGACAACTTAAATTCCAGAGTTGATGTTATTTTGGCTAAAAAGAGGTCACCGTCTCCAAGGACTAAAAAGATGAATGACCTTTTTGATAATTTGAAAACGAATGTCGAAGAGCACGATGTTATTTTCGCAGATAATAAATTTAACGAAGAAGAATTGGCTGTATACAATTTTACGAGTGACAGTGAAGATGAGGACTTTAAGAAGAAAAAAGTTGAATTGAAAAAGCGCTTTAGCACTACGACTAATGCTAGTTGCGATTCAATTATATCTCGCCATGGCAGAGTCGTCAATAAAGTAAATTACTCAGAAAGATCATCCGATGATAAACCGAAAAAGGCTAAAGCCAATGAAAAAACAAAAAAAAACGTTGTCCGGCGTAAAAAGGTTAGTCAGCGAAGACCTTATAATTTGGCCGATGAAAGAATGAGGGAGGCACAAAACGAAAAACTTAACACTTCTTTAGTAATTAATAAAACGGACAATGAAGTATTGACAGAACCTGACCTTGTTTTGGAAGCTCCACCTCAAATGGAAGTCATGGGAAGTGAAATAGATGAAACAGTTACAACCGCATCTCGTCCTAATAAAAGTGGAAAGAAAAAGAAAAAAATCACGGTTAAAAAGGATGCCAAACTTAAAATCGACAGAAAAAATGATAATGATGATAAAACTCTAAGCCCGCTACCCGGATTGGTAATAGAAGCGATGCCATCTCGAAATGAAGACCCTAATGATTCTGTGTGCACACAAGTCATGAATAAACTGAAGAAAATATACCACGATGGTCCTGACATTGTCGACGAATCTAACACAACACAAAATATGCTTCTAGATATAGATAAGGATTTTAGTCATCATTCTATTTCCAATGACTTTGGCAGAATGTCTCCAAACATTTCGGATATCAAGCAAACAAATTCTAAACATATAATAACAAGAAAAAATAATGCAATATTAACAGAAAACGAGAATGTTATTGAAGAAATCAGTTTTGAGGAAATCACAGAGAACGTGCGCCGAAGAAAAGGTGGCGACATTGTTAATATATCTGATGTACAATCGGAAAAATCTATAGCTACAGTTGGAAAATCTCCGATAAACGCTCACGGAAATATTGACGAAGCACCACCGGACAAAATACTCCTCCTCAAAAGAGTACAATCAAGGGATCTGACGATAGATGATATGGACACTTCTATAAAAGATTATTATCTAAAACTTAAAGAACAATTAAACCAACCAAATTCGAGCGAAAATAGCTCGGGGATCCTGGAAATCGATTTAAAAGGAGCAGATAATAATTCGCAATTTGCTTCACCTGTTGCACAGAGGCTTGAAAGGTCGAATGACGTTTTTCGAGGGCCAATAAGAAAATCAGATGGAAGATGTGGTGGTAAAATTGATTTAATTGAAAATTTCTCTGAAAAAGTTGTGTCACCCGACGCAAAAGCATCTAAGTGTAAATTAAACATTTTTGATAAGATTAAAATGGACTTGATTGAAGAAAGCTCAAACAGCTCGAGGAAATGCATATCTCCTGTCGTGTCCTTGACTAAAATGTCGTACGATGATATCTCTAGATGGCTGCCATCGAGACGAAACTCATCTGATTCTTCAAACTCTCAAATATCTAAACCGATAGAAAAAATCAAAGATGTGTCAGAAAAATCGTTTTTACGTCCAATATCGAGTGTTAATGCCAAAGATATAAGATCTGTCCCTCAAAACACATCACAAGAAGTGAGTTTATCTTCTAAAAGTAGTTCTAAAGGGAATAAAACTAAAAAAGGTATCAGATTGCAGTACAATCTTAGGTCAGCGTCTAAAACTATTTCTTCTATTACAAAAATTGAGACAGATATAGACGGTAATAATAATGATCATAATAGTATCACTGCTCGTAAAAGTATAATTTCTCCTATCAAACTGCTTGACGAATTAGAAGCTTTTATAACTCCGCAAATAACCGAAAAAGAAAATACTATAACGGAACCGATTGGACTTGAAGAAAGAGGGAAAAATCCCGTATTGAATATATCAGTGTCTTCGAAAAGATTAAAGAAATCGGCAGGCATATCGAGTGGTGAATCGAATATTAGTTCATCGACAAGAGTAGATGGGAGGGTATCCATAAGGGGTGCTAAAAGGAAATCCGACACTCCGGAGAGAGTGTATGGCAAGAAGGGGAAAATGGAAGTAATCACTGAGAGCGGCCCTAGTATGTCCAGCGTCGATGATTGGCTGAAAAAGAGCGCTCCCACAATTGCAGGTTCTTGCATTTTATTTCTCACTAGCTTTTGCCCGCGACTTCGCCCGCGGGAATTTCCACGGGAGCAGTTATTTTTCCGAGATGAAGGCCCTATGTCCTTCTCCGTACTGCAAACTATAAGTAGAAGCGTGAAGAGGTAACAAACAAACTTACTTTCGCATTTATAATCTTAGTGAGGACTAGCTATTGCCTGCACGACTTCAATATTGGTTGTTATCATTTCGCTTCAATTCAATCTTGGATAATGTTAGCTTTCTAATGGTGAAATAATTTTTGAAATTGGTTCGGTAGTTTCGGCGATTACCCGCATCATACATACAAACTCACAAAGGCTTACCTCTTTATAATAATAGTATAGAAAGTTCATAAATCCTCTTGGTTACTATTTCAGGTAAAAATTTGGACGATTCCTACGCAGAAACAGTTCAAAATATAATGGAGAAACTGGACACAACCTTGGCTGAGATCCACCAAAATACCAGCAAAAAGTACGTCAGTTATTACTAACATTAAACCACATAGTGTTCCTATTATCACTACATAGTAAACAAAGTCGCTTCCCGGTCTCTCCCTATGTATGCTTAGATCTTTAAAACTACGCAATAGATTTTGATGCGGGTTTTGTAAATGGATGGATGATTCCTGAGGAATGTTTAGGTGTATAATTTATTAAGGTTTTACACGAGCGAAGCCGGGCCGAGCCACTAGCTATCCTATAAATACAAAAGTTTGGATGTGTGTTACTATGCCGCCAAACAACTCTATGAATCTCATCTCAATCTCATCAAAACTCACTTTTTCATCTGAGCTTTGCCCGGTTTCTTCCTTAGCTTCTTAGATTTATCCCTTATGCCAGGACATGAGTATGATAATGTGTTTCCAGCTTCCTCCATTTATTCGTGGAAGCGCAGCGTCACCTGGCATTGGCGAAACACGAGCGTCGCCGCGCGCTGAAGCAAGTCGCCACTGATGTACTGAAGGAGGTCGTCAATGTACTGGACAGGAAGTTTGACGATTTGGAAAAGAGGTACCTATATTTTTGGGCGCTCACTGATGTTTTCAACAAAAAGTAATTTTCTAGATTTAGTGATGAATTTATAAGTGGTACATTCATCGCTAATTCTCGAAAATTACAAAAGGACACAGTACCCTGATTCTTTACTCTTTGTAGACAGACTGTAATTATTTTCGTCTAATTCAAAACAAACACTTTACGCAGAAACCAAGAAATGGACACGGAATTCATGGAGCAATTGAAAAGTCGCGCCGCGGAGTTTATTCGCGAGGACTGTAAGAAGAAACGGGTGATGGTGGCGCTCCTACGGGAAGATATCAACGCTACAGTCCACCGCATACATAGCCAGGATACTGAATAAAGATATACGCTACAGTCCACCGCATTTATAGCCAAATGGAATGTATATAATGTAAGGAATAAAAAAGGATTTTCATTTTTAAATAAAAAACAATACGTTTATTTTGCACAAGTATAATCTCAAAATTGTTTTATGTATGTTTCATGTACCATTACCATTACATATAAACACGAATTTGTTTTATCATTACCATGCGACAAGTAAACGCATAATCTAGCACGTATTTCAATGCAATGTTCAATTTTACGTCAAATGAGCTGTTGAAATATATTTTGATAAATAAGAGCTTGTTAAATGTAATATATTGATGTTAAAAAGAATGTCGTTATATTTTTGTTAATGAGTTGGTTTATTTTTGTTTTAAAATATGTTTAGTGTAAGTTAAAGTGTCAATTTTAATTCTTTTATTTATATAATGTTCATTCTCATTATGAATTTTGTTTCACAATAAATGATTTTTAATTAAATTTTACTGAATTTTAATTTCATTCATATTTGAAATTTTATGTAGTGTTAGCTGTGCCTCGGGGCTTCGCTCCCGTGGGAATTTATGATAAAAAGTACCCTATGTGTTATTCCAGGATATATTCTACCCGTGTAGCACATTCCTTAACAATCCGTTCAGTAGATTTTGCGTGACAAAATACATACAAACGTACAATTCATAAACTTTCGCATTTATAATATTAGTAGGATTAAAAAACAGCAGTAAGTACTTATAAAATAATTTATTTTTATAATTATCTATTTACACATTAAGCTTCAATAACAAAAGTAAAATTTTAACTAACATTTTCGTGATTCTTCAGTCAAAAAACATCAATAACATTTATTCAAATAAACTAATTTGAAATCAACCATTTATGAATACAAAAGAAAAATGGGTGAAGACACATTTAAAAAAAAAAGACGCCTACCTTATTTCAGTGTAACAGACAAATACCAACTGTTACTAACGCAGTTGTTACTAAAGACGAAGAAAAATAAAGACAAATAGTTATTTGCGTAGCCAAATAACATTTTGAAACAATTTCCCGGCTTATTTCATACAAAGTGTCAACATAGGGACAACAAATAGGTATAAGTGCTCTGTTCCGTTTCTTCTCGCGTTTCTCTACAAGAATGTACGAGAGAAATGACGATGTCTATATTTTTCTCTGTCTATGAACGTTGAACAATGGCTGAATATTATACCAGCAATCTCGCGTTCGACTGATAAGTCGAAATCGTAAAATGTTTTGTTCCCGTTGAGTCACGAACTAATCAAGTTACGAAACTTGTATGACAGTAATGTTAAAAAAATTGTGACGTCACGGATTTTAGAGTAAAAATTCATTTCTAATAATACTGATCCGATTAATAAATTACATTACAAATTCAGTCGACATACTATTCACTCACGTCGGCCCCCATTTACAGGGTAACGTGGAAGATATAACATGGCGTCTCTTTGTTACGATATTTTGTTATGTGATGTGACACAGAAGATTTTTGTCTTCACACTCGATTAGTAAATGCTAAGTAGGAGGGCTATACGACTACGAGTCCTCCTGGCTGGAGGCCACCTGTGCCAAGAACACTTGCTGCTGCGGCTGGTGTTGCGCTTGTGACGACACCTGGACACATTCATATTATTTATATCATTCCATTCTACGTCCTTGGGGGACAAAGCTATTGTATTTTGTGTCGAAAGATACTTAAAAAATGTTAAACGACATTATGTGTATTAACCCTGTTATTCATAAAAAGTATAGTATATTTACGTTAAAGTATGTTTTGTCTCGTTCTGTCAATGCTAAATTTTGTAAAGTGCGATAGTGACAAAACATGCGTGTGTGCGTGCAATGGGCTCAGTGTTACGTTGAACATAATGCCCAGCACCGATTTTCAATAAATAATACTAATAATTTATAATAATAAAACAAAGTCCTCTACGGTGTCTGTCTGTTCGCGATAAACTACTGCATGGATTTAACAATAACATTGAATAAAAATATAATTAGTATGGATTACTTTTTTAGATCTGTGAGGACGTTATTGTGGGCCGTTGAGTGTGGTTTAGTCTTTATACTACCTGTATGATCTGCGGCGACTGCTGCGGCTGGGCCTGTATGATGATGGGCTGCGACGGGTTGTTCTGCACCTGCAGCCGGATCATGTTCAGCTGCGCTTGGGTCAGCTGGATCTGGGAGGATATTTTAACACACTGTATTTCAGAGTCTGTTCGATAAATTTGTAACAGTAATTCGTGAAAAATTGTTTGGTTTTTGTAATAGTTAATTTGTATTTTATTGTTTTTCTATATTACTGTTTGTTTCTCAAATATAAATAAATAATGAGGATACAACCATACTAGCTTTTGCCACGGGAGCAGTTATTTTTCCAGGATGAACGGTGATGAAGATGAACCCTATGTCCTTCTCCGTACTTCAAACTACATCTATGAAAAATTTCAAGAAGATTGCTTGAGAAGATAGAGCGTGAAAAGGTAACAAACAAACATTAGGTACTTTCGCATTTATATTATAATATTAGGATTCGCAAGGCGATGACTCCTCGGACACTAGCGTCACATTTTTATTTATTTTATTTCGTAGCTAAAATTAAAACATATTCTTTTACATATTATTTCTCACTACATAAATAATTTAAGTACAAAGTATAAGAAAATAGCTGGAACTATCTACAAGAGAGGATATACTTACAGGCAATTGCTGTAGTTCCCCAGACGGAGTCAGCACTTGCTGCATCAGCGTCACCTGGCCTTGGCCGACGGTGCTGCTCGAGGACGCGTTGCTCGTCTGAAATGTTACATTTTATAACGTCGTATTTAGAATGGAAATTACTGTGTTAATAAAGTAATGGAGGTTACTGTGTGACTGACTGACAGACAACGCACAGCCGAAACTACTGGGCGTAGAAAGCTGAAATTTGGTGTGTAGGTTCCTAGGACAGTGTAGGGGAGCACTAAGAAGGGATTTCCTGAAATTCGCGCGGGAAACGGATCTTTACTCACATACGAAGTTATGGGCAAAAGCTAGTTTAAAATAAATAAAAGGTAAAAAAAGTGTTAATAATGAAAAAGTACGGGAAAGTATATATACTTACGGGAAAGTTTAATATGGAATGTTTGTTTGTTTACCAGACATTACCGGCGGAGGATGACTGTTAATAAGTTAATTAGTAAATAAAAAACAAGAATTTTCTAAATAAAAACTTAGTTGTCAGAGAGATCTTGATGCATTCAACGTTCATGACAAAAAAAAACATGTCGCTGCAAACCGTCGAGGAGTTCCCTCGTCGGGAGCCGAGCCCGGGTGCACCATCATAACATGTTTATCATAAAAATGCACAAGCGACACGTGGAACACTTCAACTCGACAAGCGGAAGTGGTTGTTCAACTTGCAAGATTCGATTACAGACAGACGGACAGACATCGGGACAGGTGAAACTAAAGCTTGTAGTTAGTAGTTACCTGAACGATTTGCGCGCAGGGTTGTAAGACGATCTGTGGCTGTCCCGTGTGGTTCGTCAGTGCCGCCGGCTGCTGCTGAACCTTTGGAGAAGATTTTGCAGTTATCAGAGAGCGAAGTGTTGTCTCCTTCTCACTGTCCAATTAGGCAGACTTAAAACTAAGTAAAAAAAAAATCTAAATTCTATATTCAACAGTGGTAACTGGTGAGCAGAGGGCTGGTGTATATCTCGCATAGAGAATCACGTGGCAATGCTGCCAGCCTTCTGGGCACGTTGCCTTGAGGTAATGCTGTTGACTGTACATTAAACAATTGGCCAAGTGCGAGTCAAAGTCACGCACCGAGGGTTTCGTAAAATTAGCTTTTCTTTTTTCTTATTTATTATTACTTAGTTCCGCAGTAGTGGCGCTACTGTCGCTGCAGACAACGATGTGGCCTATGTGTTATTGATAGTTCCTGATATTGTCGCAGATATATCTGGCGCGCACTATAAACATCATGGCTTGCAGCAGTATGTCGTTGATGAAGTAACAGAAAAACTTCACCTAAATATCTGTTCCAGTATTTATCTACGCAAATACTAAGTATATACCTGTTCCGGTATTTATCTAAGCAAATACTAGTACATACCTGTTCCAGTATCTAACTACGCAAGTACTAAGTATATACCTGCTCCAGTATTTATCTAAGCAAATACTAGTACATACCTGTTCCAGTATTTAACTACGCAAGTACTAAGTATATACCTGCTCCAGTATTTATCTAAGCAAATACTAGTACATACCTGTTCCAGTATTTATCTACGCAAGTACCAAGTATATACCTGTTCCAGTATTTATCTACGCAAGTACTAAGTATTTACCTGTTCCAGTATTTATCTACACAAATACTATTACATACCTGTTCCGGTATAGAGTTGGCGCGCGGCGGGTCTTCCCTGGCCTTGGTCGGCTTCACTTCGTGCCGCGGAACTATGTCGATAAGGAAGTCGAATTGGTCAGATTTTGTTATCGCCATTGCTATGTCGTTTCTCTGAAATTTAAGAAAAATATTAATCTAACTGTTTTTAACAGAATTCGGTAAATAACAAATAATAATCTTACTAATATTATAAATGCGAAAGTTTTTTGAGGATACATGTTTATGTTTGTTACTCTTACACGCAAAATCACGATCGATTGTCACGAAATTTGGTACACGGATAGAATATAACTTGGAATAACACATAGGGTAGGAACTTTTTATCTCGAAAATCCCATGGGAATTCCCGGGGCGCAGCTATCACATAACTCAAGATTTGACGTGAATAAGTGCCAGTAAAGTCCAAATTTCTTTAAAACTCAATAAAGATACTACCACTAAGGTGCAACTCAGGTAGCGTAAATTATTTCCCAGACACCAAATACCTGTAAGGTCCTCCTCTTATTGTCCTCAGTGTGCGACCAAGCCCTGAGCGTTAGCTCGTGTATGAAGATCTCCGCAGCCTTGGCGAACAGCACGGGCGCTTCGGCTGATATCATCTTGACTTCCTCGTCGAGCTTCATTATCTTCTTTATCCGGGCCAGGGGCAGCGCTTGGGTTTTGAAGTCCTCCTGGGAATTTATGATTCTGAATTAAAATTCAATTCAAATTTTGGAAGACTGAACGTAGAGGCCTTTGCCAAGCATTAGGACACAAAATACGGGCTATAAAGTAAAAAAAAAATCAACATTCTTTATCAAAATTTTTGAGTTCATCGCGAGGAGACAGCCTGTATAAGGATTATTTGAGTTCGATGTCCTTCTATTTCACTGGGGTGTGATGCCGCGAATCCCGGTACTGGCTTAAAAAATAAACCATTAATATTTTGAAGATTGAGAGGATTTTATAACCGACCCCCTGTCCAAAGTCAATCCTCCTTGGGAATGCTGTTGTTGTTTATTGGCTGCCAAGGCTACGTGGCCTCGTACAACATCCATTATAAAGCAGTGTATACTATAGTGTAACGGGGTTCATATTTTATCATAAAAAAGATTTTAATTTCATTCATTATAAAATTTGTTGGTACACCTTATATAACAAAAATAAATCCATAAGTGTAGAAATAAAAGCTTATTAATTGTCAACTCACCGCTGTAGTCTTCTGTATGTCAGTCATGACATTACTCCAGAACTGTTGGAGGGTCTGCTGGGGAGTTTCAGCACATACTTCCACTTCGGGTCCATCTGTCTTTATCTCCTCGCTGGATGTCCCGGCTTGGTCACTGCACATTTTATAATTATTTTAAAAAATTTTGTAGTCTAGTTTCACACATGATCCAAATTTGTCTGTCCGTAAACAAATTTTTTAAGTAAAATTTCACCTAATTCTGCTTGTCCTACTGGATTTATATTTTCCATGACGCTTAAGTTTCAATGACAATGCATTATTATTATTATGATAGCATAACCGGATGGTGCCCCCAGAATCGGCTCCCAACAAGGGGACTTCTCAATGGTTTACTGCATGACACAGAGAGATCTTGTAGCATTCAACATGTGACAATATATGTCACATGTTGAATGCTACAAGATCTCTCTGATGGTAATAAAGTGACAGTGACAAAAATTTCAGGTTTTGTAAAAATACTAGTTATTTATAGTTTGTTATTAGGGATACAGATATATTGAACCTGTGGTGTACTGCTGGGCTGGCCACACATCTCTCTACATTGCATTTACAATATATAGATAGAAATTGTATTTAATATACATAGGTATATTATAATGTGTACATTTTGAAAGTGGATCAAACATTAACTACCTAACTTGCCACACAACATTGTTATTATTTTATAATCATTTTTTTTTTTATAATTACCTATGTGGCTTGTGGATAGTTTGGTTTTTTTTTTATCAAGTGTGTTGTATTTTTTTAATGTTGTTTTAAGAGAATAGTTCAGGAAAGTAGGTACATACAGAAATATTGACAAAATAAACTTTGTTGATAAAAGAAAAAATATATACACAATATAGTTAGTAAAATTCTGTTGAGTATGTCCAAAAATAGACCTTATTTCCTTACTAAATCAATGTTAATAAGCTGAAATGAAGTTACCGCCGGGCAAAGAATATTTTTGTAACAAATAACACTGCAGATTTCTAGAATTTTAAGATGTTACCTATGTGAAAATTATCGCGCTTTTGATAAAATATGTTTATTGATAACAGACATGAAAAAAGTAACTTACGCAGGCACAAAGAAGCATACCGACATCTTGAATTTTATGTGCACGAAGGATTCTGTTAATTGTTGTTATCTACTTGATATAGAAAATAGAATTTTGGAAAATCGAAAATTAGTTACCGCGGCCAAACTTTAGTGATACACAGTAACCAATAATCAGAGTATTATTTGGGAATCTCCAATCACCAATTACAGAAAATGCGCCGTCTCCACGATTCGTCCACCGATGACCAGTCACAAGCATGACGTTTCAAAAAGTGTTGCTAGAATTATCTATGTTGTTGCGTCTGTTTGTGTTTAAAAATCGATTGTCGATTCAGTTTTGATTGAGATAATATTAATCGTAATACTTTACAATGTTTCTAAAGATTATTATTCATATTATGAGTTAATTATTATCAGCTATGCGATATATTATTACATATTTCGTAGGCAAATGGAACTCTCATAAAATCTAAATTAATTTATCTCTATGGATTAACTCATTCAATCGATCTGGCAACATTTCTTAGCCGGAAATGAACCAATCACTATATATCCATAGACAAGAGATATGCGTCTAATGACGTCATAATATAAGCGTCGGTCGTCTGCTAAAATGGCGGCTGCCGAAATTCAGATAGTAAATCCTTCTAATTTAGCTAAAATCGAGAGGTAATTAACTATTTTCTCTTTCAGTGCTTTAAAGAGTTTGTAATTTTTACATGTCATTAGTGAATGTGATTGTGAATTTAGAATGTGTTTATGATGTCTGTATTCTCACTTCTTGTTTCAGTTTTCTAAATGATCCTAGTTACAAAGAAATCATTGAGAATTCCTCTACGTTTAATTCAAGATTATGTGCAGAAAGGAGGATGCGAATGCCTTTTATCGATACCCAAACCGGTGAGTATATCAATATTGATTTCTTGCTGTAGTAACGAAAGTATGTACCGCACCACATTGAGTCCAACCAAGGGTCCGCCCATTTCCTGACACCGACTCAAGATATCTATTCCAATTTATTGAACTGGGTCTAGTGAAATATAATTGTACTTTACACACAAGACTCAATACAAACTTTTTGACTGTGTATGTGTACCATAGACAGAGTCAATATAACTTTTTGTCTATTTGCTTTATTCTGTACATAAGTAATATATACTTGAAAACATAACATTTTTCAACTATTCTATTGGTGCAGGTGTCGCACAAAGTCATTGCAACTTATTCATGACCAGAAAACAGCGCATGCCTGGTCTTCGAGAGGGCCAGGTCTATTCATATCCAGCGCAAAGGTAAGGAATCATAATATATTTCTGATCTCATTCTATATATAATACCTATATAATATTTTAGCAACTTATACTATGCATAAGTAGGTTACAGAGATTTGTTCACGCCTTGTACTTTTTCCATTTTATCCCAAAAAAGCTTGGAGTTCGGTTTGCATCAGACTATTTTGGAAGAAATTATATAAATCCTATTAGGATATAATTAGAACTGACATTTATGAGAGAATAGCTGTGCCCGGGGCTTCGCTCCCATGGGAATTTCGAAATAAAAATTACCCTGTGTATTATTCCAGGTTATATTCTACCAGTGTACCAAATTTCATAACAATTGATCCAGTAGGTTTTGTGTCAGAGACACCACATACAAAATTTGGCATTTATAATATTAGTAGGATTGTAATGATGAATGTGATTTACATTAATAATTATTATAAGAATTGCTCCCCTGTACAATGCGGTTGTGGTTTTATTGCATTTTAATATCAAATAATACATTTATGCAGATGGCGCAAATCCCGGCGACAATACCTCACAATGTCTTCTACCCGGTGGGGCTGGAGTGGGGCTGACAACCTTGCAGATAACACTGGAGAGGGTGAGAACAGCTCTGGAGTGCCCGGAGACGCCCTGGCTGGTGATGACAGCCGGGACGGATCTCAGACTGCGGCTAAAGATGACCCTAAGGTGGGTGTTTATGACAAAAAGAGTATGAATTCAAGAAATACAAATATAACTAATACTACAAGCTCTGTCAACTCATCTGAGCGTTTTCCTGGTTTTTTCCACAACCATTGAGTGTTGAAGCCCAGGGTTCTCTCTCTTCAAGCTCTACTAAAACTAACATGCTAGCACAGCATAATGAGATAGAACTTTTCAACTTTGAAACAACTTTCAAACTTATGAGTGGTCAGAAAGCCATTGTATAAATTGAGGTAAAAAGATAATAGAGCTCTATACAATTTCTTCTTGTGTATTCCTAACACACATTTCTCTTTTATGTGTGGAACACAAGAAGAAAACAAACAATTTGTTATTATATCTCTTAGTTTTCGCTTTCTATAAGCATTTCAAAGGCAGACTAAACAAAGCTTTGTAATGCCAATTCGAAACTATCATATATTTATTCTGTATTTATTATTATTGCTCTTCAGAGCTGATTTTATTCAAGTCACCTGACATGACTGCGACATCCTACCCATATAATTACAACTTATCAATCAATATCTTTAATTTTTGCTCATATTGTACACATTGTTTTAGGAATGGTTCTACGACGAAATAGCAATGGACGAGATGGAAACAGGGGAAGAACCCGAAGCCGAGTCCGACGAGGACTACTTCGATGATACTTACGCGAACCGGCGCAAGCGACGAGGCGGGGCCACTCCGTCCGGGCCCGGATCCAGAGGGGGCCGGGTCAGAAAGTCGCAGCCTGATGATGGCACTCCTAAGAGGGGCCGAGCGGTAAGTCAAATATATACACTTTTCTGAGTCAAATATATACTTATAATTTTATTGTATATAAATTATGGTAAGTATACAGTATAAAAAAATGCAGTCCCTTAAAAGTTGTAACTTGTTAAAAATCCCTTTTTTATTCTTTATAGACAGATTTGTACATAATATAGTATTTTTTGTTTTTAAAAGTTTACTATAAAAACGAATCATTTACAAAATGGTGATGTCATAGCATATCACTGTTATATAATCTCCATATACCTTATTATGTTCGACTTTAGAAAAGTTTGATTTGACTAATAGGAAATAAAGTCATGTGTAATTTTTTTTCCTAGGGTCGCGGACGCAAGCGCGCAGCTCAAAGCACACTCCCGTACGAGGTTCCCGGCGACTCGGAGAAGCCATTTGGTTGCGAACGTAAGTCCTCCAGGCGGCGCCACTAGTAACCCAAACCGTAGCTCAGGTCCTGTTTGGGCCTGGCCACATTGCTCCGTCGTCGACAGCGCGTTGCCGCTCCATTGTTTTAAATAAGTATTGACTTTGACGTGCGTCGAAACAAAGTATTGATATCTGCGTTGATCCGCCGACGAATGTCAACGCAACGGAGTAATGTGCCGTGGCTTTTGTTTTGTCCACTTGTGGTTCAAATAGAGAATATTACGCTCCAGATGGCAGCATTGGCAGGGGCGGTAAACAACTGTCAATGTCATTTGTCATACTTATGGAAACTTGTAATTTTCTGATAATTCTAAAAAGCCTGGTTCGCATTTTAATTAATGTGCGAGTCGCAACTTGTGCTTAATACTCACATACATTACATACACAAAATGCGAACCATTTTGAGAATTTGATAATTACAGTATTCTCAACCGTAACATTGGCAAAATCATAATTAGGCTAAGCGATGGAGCCATAAAATTAAAAAGTGAAGTGTGTGAGGATATTTGTTCTCCGCAATCCTCATGTAAAAGCCCATAACTAGTTTCAAAATACGTTGTTTACGACTTAGGCTCCCGGCACCATTGTTCCGTTGGGGCGACGTAGCGCGTTTCTGCTTCGTTGTTTTCCATAGGTTCGACGTATGTCGAAACTCGGAATTGTGCTTTGATCCGTCGATGCACGTCTTAACAACAGAGGACGACGATGCAATAGGACCGCGCCCTAATGCCACTGCTGCCCTCTGGCGTGACGAGAAAGTAATAATCATAAGAAAAGTCTCAAATTGTCAGGGTCCTGCTTCAAAATGGCCGGTCCTATTGAAATGTAGTCTTGTGATGGCATGGCGGTTGAAAAGAGGTTTACTGAGACTGAGACTGTAGATTATAATGAACCTGTGGGGCAAGCAAGCTGGGATTCAAAATTTTCACTTTTTTTATAAAACGCGTATCGTAAATAGTTTTTTCTTGCTATGTAAACAATTTTACTAAGTATTTTTATGACTTCAGCTTTTTAGGAAATTATTTGGATGTTTTACAATGTATATGTTTGAACTAATGTTTCTTTTTTTTTAACAAAATTCAATAATAAGTACTGTGAGGATTGTTTACATGTTAGGACTCGTAGAAAAAGCAGACTATATGAGTGTAAAATTATAGTGCCTCAACAATTAAGACGAAAAGTGTGTGAATAAAAGTTTCTGGACATTTCTAGAATTTTTGTTCAGTAGTTTAAACAGAGAGAATATAAAATTTGCTTATTTTTAATTCCATGCAAAATTGGTTGATTTGATAGCAGGCTTCCCCAGTTTGTAGATTGCCCCTTGATTGACTTTTACAATCTGCGCGGAAGAATCGGCAGGCACTTTGTATGTAGACCAGCGTGGAAGCAGTTCAGTATACTTTATTTGGTATCAGATAACGATAGAGCTTTTGCCTTATATTGATTAAAACATTCCTATTGTCCACGTGCCTTCATGAGACGCAATATCCATATTGGTACAAGTTTATAATCTCTGTCATAAATGCCTAATTTTTATTATAATACTAATGACGTCAAAATAGTTTTGTTTATCGAAAATTTCACACGTAAACGGCAAGTTTTGCAATGCATTGGCTTCGCTGTCTCGTACAAAATAAAAATGTTAGTGTATGGCATGGTTAGTGCCCCATACGCGCACGTAATTGTACGTCACAACCACATTACTGATGCTCCACCGTTTTAGAGAACTTAAAAGTCATCAACGAAAGGTGACGTTTACATGTGATTTTTTTTTACAAAATTAACCGTCATGAATTATTTCCGCGGCACTAGTATCGTAATGAAATTAGGTAAAATGGTATTAGTGCAATCGAAAGTAAAATTCCAAGTTTATGCCTTGAAATAATGGTAAATCGGCCATCGATAATATTTATTTTATTTTTCCTCACAAAATAAAGATTTTTCTGTCAGGAAAAATAATTAATTGAATAGTGACAATGGTGGTTTCGGCTATACCAAATATAAAGAGTGGCCAGTCTTATATACTACTTATATGTATACTTGTCCTGTATTTCATATCAAATGTACTGGATTTTACGTTTTATATACGTTTTAGATCCAGCCGCTTGAAACCTAAACCATAATTGAACATTGTATAAAATAGTGTCGTATAATCGAAATATTTTGATACACATCTCCGTTACAACCCGATATTACCCCTATTATAGGACTATAGTCCATAGACTTTTATATAAATCCATCGTAGTGTAGAAATTAGATCATATCAAGAGCTTAGACATATAAATATTCGCGATAAAAATTTACAACAGAATGGACCTGCGTTGCGGATTACTGGTACAAAGCATTTTGAAAATTTGTACATAATACATAATTGAAATATGTATATTGCATTTTAGATGTTTTTTAAAGAGTATTAAGATACTACTATAATATATTATGATACAGTTTTACTACATTGCTCAGAATCTCGGTTACATTACTAGCGCGAGCCCAAGGCGAGCTTTATCAATTGCTCGGCCTTGTTATAGAGCTCCACCTGCGGCTTGGAAATGGAACTAAATACATTTTTAGCTACTTTGAATCGTAATTTTGCATTTTTCTAAAATATAAAACTAGTAATCCGCAACACACTACAGTAATGCCTATAGATATGCTATAATATACACAGGTCAGGTATTATACAAAAGCTGAATATACCTCGGCGGGAAACAAGAAATTGCTCAATAGATACTAAATGTTCTTACACTCATTAGAAGGACCTGAGCTTCTTAGTTAAATATGCATGTTATTCTAAATGCGCGTACGTCGATGGTTTAACTTAAAAAAATATATACATATATATTTTTTTTTATCCCAAATAAAATCTATGGTCCCGCTTCACCACTGTTACGGGATTCAATTGTAGATTAGCAAATATTTAAAATATAGTTTTCACGAGTATGTTCTTTAGATATATCACAAAACAACAAAGCAGATTTTCCTAAAATAAAAATTCGAAAATTGTTTATCTTTCAGTTTTATTAATAATCGACGTCCGCTCATAGGGAAATGGTTTTAGATAAAATAATATTTAATACATTTTATCATGAATATAGCGACGCACGTTAGCGATGTGCCGTTCTAAATTTTTTCTAGAACGCACGGAAACCTTGAGAGAATATTCTCTGAAATTCTCGAGAGTTTTTTCCCATGGTGGTCCGTGAAATTTCCTATGAGAATTTACTTGGAAATTGGCGAGAATTCTCGAGAAAATTTCTGAAAACATAGTTTCTCAGGGGCACATCGCGTATCATAGCAGGGCCAAGGAGTAAACATAGCATTGTATATCTTAGACGGGACTTGATCGAGCAATAAATCTGTATTTGTGGGATACTTGTTGTTGTGTGTCTAAACATTGCAAAATATTATTTGAAAATAGTCCTTTGATTTATGTTTGAATAGGTTATGTAGTTTGAAAAAGTTTAAGTAGGTCTGGCTAAAAATATTACAATTTTTTGGGTTATATATCTTCGATAAAAACAAAACAAATTTAAAATTAAAAGAACTATTTTTCATAAATCTTGATAAAATCAAAACAATTTTAAAAATTAAAAAACTATTTTTCATAATACCTAGCAAATGTTGTGTTTACACTGAGTAATGATTGTTTTAAGAGGACTTTACTCTTAGACATGCAACAACGACGAGCCAGTGGCGTAACGTGTCGCAAACCATGCCTTTTTATTGTTGTGTACGTATGTGTATAGTATTAGTGATAAGAATCTCCATAGTGGAATACCCGAATATGTTAAGATATTTTAGGCGAATTATTAGACTATTTTGATGCACTGGGACTTGGGGGGTAAATGGAATTAAAACTTAATCAAAATCGTTTATTAAGGACGTGAGCTATGTCAGAAAGGCCATGATGATTATTGTTGATGATTTCAGCTTATCTCATTCACAAGCCTCATGTGTGAAAGAGACAGGGCGAATCTGCTATCATGTACAGAAACTAAATATTTTCCCCGTACTTAAAAAAATCTGTAATTATTTATTTTAATCAACTAACAGTCTCAGTGCACATATCAAAAAATAATATTATTTAAATGAATTAAAAAATATATCTTGCATTTAGCTTGATTTGTGTAAGGCCAAGTTTAGTGTTAAATGCTATTAATGCATTGTATTACCTATATTGTTTCCTTTTTAATCCGGAGACCGTTTATGCGAGTCAATTACAAGACAAAAGTTCAAAATTAAATTTTAAATGGGATGGATGTAACATGAAAACACCAATTAATGAAATAAAATCTATAATACACTGCCACATATATATATTTTTTGTACCAATCGGTTGGGCGTAGTTTAGTTTTGTTATTTGTACATTTAGGCACATGAGTAAATATTTTCTAGACGAGTGCCACCACATCACATTTGGCTATTTGAATGCGATGCGATGAATGCGATGTTACTCCGTACGAAGGGATTTACTCATGTTATGTAGGCTAGTTTAGTAATTCTCTCAGTAGTGAATCTTTTGAGATAAAACAAGAAAATGTTCTGATGTATTTTAAAAATACGCTAGTACCTTATCAGTTGGGGTACTTTTTTATCAGTTTTGAAAAAAGGTTCACTATTGTTGAATATTTTTAATACCAGTATGAAGCCATGACTTGCATGCCAATTACCTATAGTTCTCCTTTCATTCCACAAAGACCTTGAGTCCCTATATTTAAATGTGTCATCTTTTCCTACGTAAAATGTCTGCCTTGGCATTTCAAGAGAAAGGGCAGGATTTTTATCTCATGACTTTTTAGAATCTCACTAAGTCTATCGACTCAATTTATTATTTATATACATAAATTAGGTCTCACGTCTCGTCAAAAATATTTTTACATTCACACATTGTCTGTGTCCCTTGTATACAATGGCGCAGCGCCAGTGTTGATTTACATTTTGTAGAATAGTTTGGTTCGCGGTCAAACACCGCGGTCACATGCGTGTTTAGCAGGCAATGTGTAAATAAATTCGTCGTTCCTTCCGCACTCTGGGTCTTGTATTTCATCAATAGTGACTTGTGGCTTCATACCCATTAATCCTAGAGACGGGATCTTATGAAATCCATACTTTATGATCACAATACTTGTAAGCACTGTTTGGTTTGGATGTAACTCATGTGTCTGTGATAGTTTATTTATTTTATTCCTTGTATTCTGTCTAGGGTCTTTCCACAATGACTAAATATTTATCACGTGCCAAAAAAATCTATGAAAAACGTGTTTTTAAGTGGTCAAAAGCTACGTAAATTAATAAGGTTTAGGGTCTTTAAGGAAATACACATCATTTTGAGAAATGTATATTGCCTTCTCTTTCACATACTTGAGTGAGAAGCATCATATCACATTTCGTTCATGACATAGTGACTTATATGCTGTATATTTTGTTCGTATTTTTCACCACCCGATCAGCAGTTCTTTAACCTTCAGTATCAGCGACTTTAAACAGAATCTCATTTGATCAGATTTCTATTGTATGCTAGCAGTGCCTATTCAGAGCTGTATTTGAAAATATACGATATACATTGCGTAGTTTTTAGACAATTGCAAACAATGTACGTTGGTTTGATGCAAATAACGAAAACAAAAAAAATCGTATTTTCCGTTAAGACCCTCCTATTAGTGTATATCTGTTTGTATTTGTGTTAGTGCTTGACTATTGTAATTTGACAGTTGTTTTAGTCCGTCGTTATTTTTTATAAAAGAATTTTGGTTTTAGAATTAAAGCTACGCTTAACTCTGAGCTTAGGAAAAATAATTTTTTTTGAATGAAATCTGAATATAATTTTTATTGATTTTAAAGAACGTTATATTTTTGACTAGTAATTTGGTCAAGAGTGAGTTCTTCAGAAATTATCAATGAAAGACTTCCTCAAAATCTTATACACCACAGAAATTGTGCAATAAATTCGAGTTTTAAAACCCCTATGTGTTGTGAGTCTGAATCTTGGTTTCTTAGTTTTAACATCTATTTTTATTTAATATTGGCATTATTATTCATAAATATAATCAGCATAATAAAATTTAAAAAAAAAGGTTTACAGTTAACCTATTATAACCCATTAGTGGGTTTTAGTGTGTTGTAAGGAAAATCAATAGTCCACGCCGCGAAATAGTCCAGTAAATGGCGGCCCTACAGTCGCTTGCAATGACACAATGGTCGATATATTACTGATAGTTCCATATATTTCCGCACGACTTTTTCGTGGTACGGACTCTTGAGTTAGACGGCGAGCGCCACGAAGCTGTAATTCCATCCTCGAGCCAGCATTACTAAGAACATTTCGATGCAAAATTATTATTGCGAGGTACATACATACATAGACATAACGTATAGCCATCGCATAGATGGGCATAGGGCCATAGCTGAAAAAGATCGTAATAAATAATGTAAATATGTACTTTGTTTTAAAAAGCTTTTTAGAACTGCTGGGTCCCGTATTACCTATAGTTTCAGGGCGTAAGGTGTTCGAAGAATGAAAATAAAAGTTTATAATTGGTTTATAAGCGAATTGTAATTTAAAAAATAAAGCTTATCGTATTCCAATGTTTTACATCCAATAGGGAATATTACGCTAGTTAGACATAGATAAAACATTACATGGCGAATGAAAATTATGAAGCTATAGACAATACTAGACTGCACTGCTAAGAACTTCTTGATTCAAGGTACGTATATTGTTCATCTTTTACATTTGATGCTCTACCATTCTTGCGCGATGAAAGTTATAGCTATACCTACTTTAATTTATACCTCAAAATACATAAGAGAGATCGGACCACGGATGAAAGAGCAATATATGTACTTAGCAGTGCGGGCTCCAGTATTATAGCGTCATGATACAAACTACACGTCGCCATTGTATGTAATTGTTCAGCTTTGGAAGACTTGTCAATGTCTAACCAGCTGTGTACTGCGGCCCTCTGGCCTGATAAGATCTCAGTAATATTGGCATTCGAATGTGTATCAGAGACAAAGAAAACTGAAGATGATAGGCCGTTGTAAAACCGAAAACATAATTTAGCACTCTATCCCGTTTTTACTCTTGTATTTCTAAAATGAATTTCTCTTGTATGAGCGTAACGAAAGAAATGATGTTGTCTATAGTTTTCTTTGTCTACAGTATGTATACAACTTATCTCAAAATTAAAATTCAGTATTAGATAAAAATTTAGTCATTGTCTATTGTTTGGTGAATTTTTAACACTTATTTATTCTATGTAATAGGGGTACAGTGCGAGTTTTCGATGTTAATCTTAGATCCAAACTTATTATTAGCACCCAAAGATTGTTATGAATTTATACAAGATATTTATGTTGAATAAGAAATAAAAATATCCGAACGTATGCGCTGATGTTGTCAATTTTGATTGGACTCAAACGTTTGGATCTTTTTGAGGATTTCACGGAATGTGGAAATTAAAGCAAGAAAGGCGTTAATTTCGTGAAAAATAACGAAACATCAAAGCAAAATAAAACATAGAATAGAGTATATAGTATAGACATTTTTAGCTTGCGTGCAAATATCTATTAAAATATGTATTAAAAAAGCTTTTTTTAAATACATAAGTGACCTTTGTTTGAATCTAGCCAATGAAACATCATGTGTGACGTTTCACGAGTAAGGTAGTAAGGTATCTTATGGAGGAAAGTCGCTTAAGACCTTTTACTTGCTCATTTTTATTATATACCATTATTACTATTAGGTACCATTTCTCGTGAAACATTCAATATTTCGATGCCAGTTTTGTGGTAGACAACATTTTTGATTTTATCACTTATAAGACAAGATTTGTATTGAAGAGGATTTAGAAAAAACATATATTTTAAAAGATTTATACAATATAAAGATTTTTACAAGGTTAAGTTTCTCCAATGCATTCTGTGAAATCCTCAGTGTATCATCAGTTGACTATGTGACGTTTATGTAAATGAAGGCAGATCCATAGATTTGAAGTCATCAATCAAACAGTCCCCGGGAGACGACGGCCACCAGAACTGAACATAGCGTATCACGACGGATCGGCTATACTCTGTACGACCACACATTAGAACGCTATGAAAATTAAAATCTACTCTAAAGTTTTCTTTGTTCTCCCCCAACGAGAATACAGAAACGAATAGAGACTTTATTATTTTTTCAAAGATTTCTGTTTTATTTCTTATTCTCAATTCAAGAGCAGAAATCTATAAAGATGACTTTTTTTAATAAGCGCTCTAAAGTGTGGTCTATGTTGTTGGTGTTGATTGATGACGGATAATTCTTGGAAGGCTGCTTTCTACCGCCGTCGTGGTGCCTCCTATGCTCTGTTCTGATGACGCTCGCCTCCCAATATACCCCCTTAATTGGTTTGAATGTTAAATTGAAGCAGATGGAGGCACTACTGACGGTAAGTTTTATTTTCTGTATTTTTTTATTGAGATATTATGCGCCACATACCGAAATCAGAAGCGAAGCGAAGGTGGTTTGTTCCCACTCGTGGTCCAACTGCTATTAACTTGTTGTACCACGTTTATGGTTCCACCATCGCAGTTAAACTGTCGCAATATTTTCTTTTGCATTCTAGGATTACCTTCAAATTTTATTTTATTTTTAATTATCAAATCTACTATAAGTACTAGAAATTTACGTCTTCGTCCCGGCTTGGGTTTCTGTGTGTGACGGCTTTTTATTATAATTTGTGTGACTTTATTGAAATATTTAAGCTAACGATTTTACTCTGCTAATTAGACTTTGGTAGAAATTTATAGAAATTAAATATTTCTAGATTACTTACCTAGTTATACTTCAGATAATATTTTTCGTTGCTTACATTGTTGTTTTACACAGAGACAGCTTTCGCTCAAATACGAATTGATTCTAAATATTAATCAAATTTAATGACATATTTTTTAAATATTCATTATACCTTCTCCCCCCGGCCCAGTCCCCGTATACTGTGATATGTCTACCGCAGCTATTTTATGCTGGGAAACTTTTAAATGTAAAAGGGAATCCAAAAACAGTATTGTAACAGTAATCAAGTTAATGACATAATAAAAGTTGTTCAAAATCGTGTACGCTAACGCTTAATCACACGCCAATACACTTTAACCTCGCAACACAATTTAAAAAAGTTTGCAGCACTTTCCTTATTCTTTTACGCTACAGGATTCAACAATACTAGTTTCTATATATAAAAAAAACATTAAGTAACCCTAGCAATGCATATTTAAGCGGACCTATTTTAACAGTTTGCGGCGCTAAATACAAAACGCGGGCAGGGCTTATCTACCACTTCACGCACACTCACAAGGACCCCCCGCCCGGGTCCTCGGCCCCGGCCGCGGGCAGCGACGGGGACTCCCGGGACAGCCGCCCCGGGGCCCACACCCCGCCCCAGCCGGTGGCCCAGGCCCAGCCCGCGACCGAGTACCAAGATAGTTACGTCACCTTTCTGAATAACCCTGGTGTCGGCACAGGTTAGTGTGGCCATAGTTGTGCTGTGCTTGTTAGTGATATGGCCGAATATTCAAAAGGTTCTTGGGGAATATTACGCATATTTTGGCAGCTCATTCATAGACAGAGAAAATTATAAACTTTGTCCTTACGTTTCGCTTATAGAAAGTAAAACGTATTAGAAATACACGGGACATCTGTACCTCATCGTGTACGTATATAAATTATCTGTTTCATTTGGCTACGCTAGCTTTGACTTCAGTTTCATTGGTCTTTGTTCGATAAAAACCTGTTGGCACACGTCAATGTAATTTGTCATGCTATAGATGTCCTGTCGTTGTCGATGCAAAAATACGTTGTTTACACCAAATTCTAGTGCTGCCCTCTGGCGTGCTAACATCGCATTAATATTGCTTACTAGAAAAATGAAAAATGGCGACACCCAAATGAGGCCCACACCCTTAAAGGCTGCAGAGAATACAATCCTAATTATTGTGCTGTGTATTAAACTTTAGTTGAAGGCGCATTTGCCTAAAATGCCTTATGAATATTCGGATACTGCCTGTTAGAGGGGGATATTCTGTGCTTCGCTTAAATGTGTTAGTGGCCAATACTGGTGTCAGGTTTTTTTTCTGTTAAATATGTATAACTAGTATGTAACTGGTTGGATTGTGACAGCAAAATTTTGTAAATCAATTTATAAATCGATTTTAGATTTTATTTTATCTGCTTTGTGTGAATGAAATTAGTTTGCTTTTGTTGTATTTTTTTTAGTTAAGTTTTATTTAAGACAGTGACGGGTTGGAGAAGATCAAAAGATCTATTTTTGATAATAATAATTTAAATTGAAATTTAATTGGCTCTATTGTTAAAATAAGTTCTTTCGGTCCATCTGTTTTGGCTTAAAAATTAGAATATTATTTAAGAACACAGTGGAAAAAGGACAACCATTCAAAATTAAAAATGCAGTAATCTTATATGGTGTGTGATAATTTAATAATGTACAAACATTATTCGTCTTACTATAAAATGCCTTTAAACAAGAAGTCTAGTTTTCATCTTTTCATCCTAGGCGGATAAATATATTTCGTATGTTTAATTTCGTTTAAAAAATTTAACGTCTTGGGGTGGATGACACCGTAAACGTGCGCAGAAAAACGCAAAATATTTTATCATCGTAGAATGTCAGCGACGCGCTGGTTCAAATCAACGTCAAATTTGACGGTGTCACTCACCCTTTAATAGATTTATTCCTTTTTAGCGTTATGCTACACTGAAAGTCAAATCAAATACATTTTTCTAATAAATATAATTTATAATATGGAACTTGATGTCATTGATGTAGGATTGACGTATTTCGGAGTTAAAAATAATTTCCAATATTTATTAATGAGAACGAAAAAAAAGTAAATCGTTTAATTAATAAGATTTCTTAAGTTAATATTAAATTATTTAAAAACTCTATAAAGGGTAGAAATGAGGTGCTGTGTATTATTATTGTCTGACAACACTGTGTTTGTCAATCAATTTTGAACATCCCATTTAGTAATGCAATGGCAAAAAAATTTTTTTCGCCTATAACCTGTTTTCTACTATTTATGGTCACATTAAAACTTACTTATTATATTTTTATTTTTCATTAAGAAAATTATCTATATATTATACTACGCTTTGCTTCTTATATATTCGTTTGTCAATTAATTTGTATTTACTTGTTTGTATTTTTGGTGGTGCATGTTTAAAATACATCCAACCAAACTACTATTTGCGCATGGTGATAAAAATCAGGGTTTATGTGTTAGCTTTATACATACACAGCCACTTGAAAACTTCTGCTAATTCATATGTATTAAACCCGGTCGTATCTTGATTAGTGTTAAGTGCGAGTGTAAGTGCAAGTAATCTCTACGGTTACAGATTAGTTCTCGGGTCCAAGTATTTCTATTTAACACTTAACATCTGCATTTAACGCTCGCACATACTCTACACTACTCAATATGTGAACCGGATTTTAATAAATTTTCAAATAACTTTATAATTCACAAATATTTTATTTTATAAAAAAATTGGAAAACATATTTTTATTATGTTCTATTTTTTTCAAAGAGCAAGTTTTTTTTCTTTTTGTAAAAAAAACATCACAAACATGAACTTTCTTTTTAAATAGCGTTGATGTTAAAACTTTAGTACAATATCCATCATCCATCAGGTCTAGCCGCAGCCGCAGCGGCGAGCGCGGCCCCTCCCCCCGCGCGGCGGCCCTCGCCCCCGCCGCGGCCCGCGTCCGCCGACACCTCGTCATCAGACTCTGCGCACGCGCCGCTAGTGCCGCCCGGCACCGCCGCCGCCGCCGCCGCCGCTGCCGCCGCTAGCGCACCGCCCGCGCCTGAAGCTAAAGAGGGGGAAGCCAAGGTTTGTGTCAAAATCAAGGCATTATTCCGAAACAAGATCTCCACAGACACTTTTTCACGTCAAGTACATGTAAAATTCTTCGAAAACTTTACATCACTCATACATAATCATATCTTTATTCCTAATTAGACATAGCATAAATGAATTGCATTGCATGAATGAATTAAAAATTCTTTATTGAAATAGTAATATTCTTTATTTTTCTCCAAAAAAAAAAAACAACTTCGAATGAAATGACCAAGACTCATGTATGTTTAACATATTAGTAAGACACAGATTTATTTGCCCTCTGTCCTCACGCGCAGGTCTCGCCGTCACCCTACTGCGACTTCTGTCTCGGCGACGACCGTGAGAACAAGAAAACGGGCACACCCGAAGAATTGGTCAGCTGTTCCGACTGCGGCAGATCAGGTAAGCGAGGCAGAGGCCGACCGCCGCGCAACGGGGTTCGGAAGCCGACCAAATGCTATCACATCGAAAACCGCGTCTGCGAACACCATAGACACCTCAGGGATATAAAACTGAATGGTGTTTTAGAAATACAAACGTCTATGTCCTTCTCGGCGGACGATTTCGACAATTTTGCGATGAAAACGAAGCTGTTGAATGATGAGTATGTGGAGTATCCGATGTCGCCGCCGTCGTCGCGCCAAAGTCCTGTCATTTAGATGTTGAATGAGGCTAATTTGTGTCTGTCATAAATCTCTAACAGATAAATGTGTCACGTACCACGAGAGAAGTTTCACTTGCTTATTTTGAATATAGATGCGCATACGTCACAATCGACTGCGCTCCATGAGGTAGTTTTTCTCGTAGAATGTCAGATATAATCCGTCAGGAGTAGGAAGTAAGTTTGCTTAAAGTTAAATTATAGTTTATCAAAGAGTTAATTTCCAGATTGTTATCTAGATCTTCATTTCAGTTTTTCTTATTGTGACTTCCATACTTCCCGTAAAACAGTAATACATTATGTATACTGTACAATCTTATGTATCTAACTGATGTTTAAAATCATGGAGTAGTTGAAAATCACCCATTTAAGTTAAGGAAATAACTTCCAGAATCGTTATATTTTAGTTTCTATATCGCAAGCTCAACTTATACATACATGGGTTTATATCAGACTTTTTGTGAGTAAACTTGGAACATATTGGACCATATCTGACAAATCAGTATTCTGGTAATTTCGTACACTTTGTAGCATTTCAAAGTAAAATAATAATAGAAGACACAATCTTGCCTCATCACTATAAATTAAATATATGACACGGAGCTTAATTATGACGCGAGTAAAATTGATACTTATCTCTATATAACGTTTAAGCTTAGTTTCGTTTATTGTCACAAAATGTAGCCCTTCCATCTCGTGATGGAATATGTTTCATACCAAAGAGGTGTGATTTTTAAAATTAGAGCTCAGTTGCATATTTTTTAAATCAATCATATTAAATAGTGTTGATCATTTATATATTAACAACACTTAATATTAAATTGTTATAAAATGTGTAACTAAGCTTTTGTTTCATATTAAAAATACATATAGTTGTTATTTATAGAAAGAAAATTATTTTACATTCCATTTTTTCATCTAGCAATACTAGGCGATAGAAACGCCGCATAAATATTTAGCTTGGTAACATTATTCGTGATCTAAGTATTGCCATGATAAAATTTCTATTTAATTGTGAAGATGGATGCCAAATATTTTTACGATCGTTGTCTGTTGTAGCTCGGTCTTGGACATTACGTGACGTGTGTAATATTGCCGTTATGCGGAATAAAGACGCATCGTGACATTTTTTCGAAAATGCGTCGTATACATTCGGAATCAGCCAATAAGACGATTTCAAATACTCGTTTACGAAAAAAATGTTAGTTGTGTCTTATTAGGTGTGACGGCAAGATGTATAACTAATAGTAGGAGACCAAAGACAATTTTACTCCTTTTTAATATTTGTTTGTAGCGTGTCTTATCATGTGTTAAATTATTGGACGAAATTGTGTACATTAATGATTCGACGACTTACCAAATTAAGGTATTATAATAAATGTTTTATTATATGTATCGAAAATAATTTTCCTAAATTTTAGTACATATTGTAATTAATACAATGACCGATTCTTATTATTATGTGCCTTTGATATGGCCGCATATTTTTATCAGTCACGTTAGATGTTAATCGTATTATTGTCATAGCCGACGCCGCACTAGTCGCACCCGACAAAATGACATTGAAAAGTGAACTTTAAAAGAAATTCTATAGACATACTTTACATTGACAACACGAGAGCTGACAAGCCTGTCTGCTAATTTGTTGTCAATGTAAAATATATCTTAAACAGACTCTATAATGCTCACATTTCAATGAAGCAAATCGGCGACGACTTTTAGCTTACTACCCTATAGCCAAACAGCCATGCTTCTAGTCACGCTGCCAAAACCTATAATTTCGCACGCAATGATATCAAACTTATAGTTCCTACCTAGCTAGGTAGAAATACTTTTTAATGAGGGTTTTCGAAAATGTATTACCCAGGACCTATACGCACAGATTGACAAGGTGATCTGACAACTTTAGGGAGTCGCTGCTGTCGTTTTAATTTGCCAGGAAAATGTCATCTCAAAATTAGTTTTCAATTTTAATCGCTTGGCAATATACCCTTGTCGGCTTGTAAGGTCCAACGCTGTGTTGTCATAGATCAATTATTTGTCAATTAAATGACACATCCGGTTATTGGTTGACCAAAGGTTTAATTGTCAATTTTTTTTATATGACAGTTGTTTGGACCTCTTGTTTTGTTAGCGCTATCTGCTGGAAAAAATCTCAAAAATCACCTACTCTGATCCTTTTGCTTTCCTTTGTCACACAAAAACAGTCCAGGCCACTTCCAGCTCTGCGCTGAAAACGGCTTCTCCTATAGAGTTACTTCACAGTTATTCGGTTGCCAGATGTCATATTTCATGGCGCGCATTGTAAGCGTTCACATGTCTGCTTCATACATTTGGATGTCTGACTTATGCGTTCTAATAATTTCCAAATATCTGGTCCAATTGAATAGGTTCTGTGTAACAGGGGTGTGAAAGAAAAGATCCCAAAGGAAATAAAATCGCGTGCCTTTTGTTTGTTAAAATTATATTTCTTTAGTCAATGTTCAAATCATTGCAATAATGCTGAAATTGACAGTTGTAGGCTTTTAAAATTCGAATCAATTGTTTTATTTTTAAATATTCGTATTATTATGTCGCTAAATATTTTTTTTCATGCTATAAATTAGTGTTGTGTGCCACACTGTCAATTTGGCCATTAATTTGAACCAAGTGTAAACAATTTTATACATTTTGAGCTTATATTATGTGCCTTTCCGATATGTTCATATCAAAATTGTTATTCGAGCATTGTTTACGACCCAAAGATTTACGAAATTTTTTATTATACATTAAGATTTTTGACCCCAAAAAGACTAATTCTTGTTTTGTCATTCCTGTAGTTTATATTGTTTGTTATCATAGGTATTTACAATTTTGACTCCTCTCTATTGGTCATCCATGCTTACCAAATAAATGTTCTTATAAGAAATGTTATTTTTTCCTATTATGTAAAAGTATAACTTAAAATTTATATATCGAAAATATATCTTAGCTCTTATTTATAGTATATTATCAAATTAGTTTTGTTATAGCACTGCAATAGATTGTTTATACATATATGTATTTTCGTTGTTAGCTCGTATATTTTACTGTTTCTGAAAGCAATATGTCGAATTCTTTATTATGTTCACAAATAAGAAGAAAGATTTTTGTTGTTTTTTTTTCAATCGTAGTTGTAGGTTTAATAGAAAAAATATATATTTTAAGTTATCTATTCATGTTGAAATAGTTTTGAATTCGGTAGGCATTTATTATGTTGTGCCTTAAATGTTATTAATTAAAATTATATATTTTTGTGTCAAACTTGATCAGAAATATATTTTAGTGGTGGTTTAAAAGGCCAAAGCTTTGTGGTGAGATTGTCAGCGCCATCTGGGGGTAAACAAGTGGAGTTAGTTTGAGTATGCCGCCTTCACACTATGGGCAAACATTTCGCCAACTTAGGGTTTTCTACGTATATTTCTGGTTTTTCCTTGCAGTAGGAAATGCAATGTACGTTCTTACGCGTAAGAATCTATTGGCGATAGTGTGGAGAAGTCAATAGAAATCTGCGTGAATTGACGTCATAGTTGATACTATTGATATACACCGCAGTTTCTATTAACCTTGATTTTTAACACAACAACCAACATTTTGATATAAATGAAGAAAATGTACATTGTTTACGCAGGCCTATGTTCACCAATATAATAGGTACGCGCAATTTGACACGACTAAACATTATAAACGCACCGCTCCCACCCGGCAAGGTGACGATCACTGAAAATTGAGCTTTAAAGCGTGCTCTGTAGACACACTTTACATTGATAACGGAACAAATTAGCGAACTGCTCGCAGACAGCTCTCATCTTGTCAATGTAAAGTATAACTACAGTGGACGCTTTAAAGTTAATTTTTCGGTGAACGTCATTTTGCTGGGTGAGATTGGTGCGGTAGAAGTGAGCTATCATACCTGGCTATCTAACCTACCATATAGCTAATAATACAAACTTAAAAATAGGTAGTGCGTATGTTTCATGAATTGTACTTATGTAATTCAAAGTCAAATGTGTAGATTTTTATAATGCTTTATTCAATAAGTTTTAATTGCCAAAGTTACTGGTTCGTAGTATTTCTGGTCAGGTTTTCATTGTTCGATAAAGTTACCTACATCTCGAATAATTAGTTGATAAAACTATAAAATTTTATTTCGAAGTATCAAACCTCGTACGGAAGTGCATTCGCGGCGAAAGTCGCCACAATACTAAACTCAAGCCAATTTATACGATATAACTGTGAAATTTGATTAAAAATGTGTTCTTTTAAAAAAATAAAACTCAAGAAATTTTTTTCTTGATATGAAATTCACTGTTCTCGGCCTAAATTGGTTTTGAGTGTAGAGTAAGTGCGTTATGTTAATGTTTCTTTTTTTTTAATTTGTGTATTTTTTTAAACATTAAAAGATGTATAGAAAACGAAGGCTTTCATTTTGTGCTGAAGAATAGTGAATGTGCACTTCCCTACTTTGATACTTGATAATAAAATTCGGTTTAGAATTATTGTTGTTATTTTTTTATTTGTTTTTTCACTATTGTTCGGCACACATTCCCTTAATTTTTATTACTGGCAAGTTTCCGACGAGATCAACTAATTAAGGTAAGAAATTAATGTGCCTAACAATATGTGAAATATGCTTACTATAACAGGCTTGATATGTATCGCTATTTAATATTTACAGCTTGGGAAAACTAATTCATTTCGTATAAAAGTAGTTTCAAACATTAAAAAAAAACAACTTTTAAGCAGAGATTGATTTTCGCTCAGTATTTTCCCGATTTCTTTTCAAAAATACTGGCCCATACGCAATTTATATAAGTTTTCACACCGGACTTTTTGACAAAAAACATAAGTTTTTTGTCAAAAAGTCCGGTAATATAATATGTCATGGATAATAATATCCATCTACTTATTTCAACTTCATATAAGATATAAAAATACTGGACGTAAACCCATTTGTGCTTGTAACTATGTACGTTATTTATACTTATAGTACTTATAATGCATAATATAAAACACTTGTATTTACTTGTGATTGTAACTTAAGCTGATAAATGGTTTATCAAAGATAATTTATTACTTATTTGATGGTAATAAACATACTCTTATTGGAAGACCAAAATTAGAGTATATTGAAAGTACATTTACTCAAATCGCTAATTAATAATAATTTGATGAAGTCGATCGTTCAGAATTTAATATCATACGAATCCTACCGACATTTTTGTAATTTGTCTATAAACTGCGCCACTTCAAACGTTTTGATAAACCATTCATTGGCCAACTGTTCGTTTTTGTTTTCTCTTGTGATTGTGGTCGATGTGTAAATAAAGGTAAATTTCCACAGGTCACCCAACTTGCCTGCAGTTCACAGCCAATATGATAGTGTCTGTGCGCAAATACCGCTGGCAGTGTATCGAGTGCAAATGCTGTTCAGTTTGCGGCACAAGCGATAACGATGTGAGTATTTTATTGTCGAATCCTCTCTCTCTTTCGCTTGTTGCGTATGGGATTGTGCCGTCGCGAAACCCGCGCTCAGCGTAAAAGACAGACGTTAATTTTTTTTAAGATCCGGCATGTGATTTTACAACCTGTCTTAACTCCAACCCCCTATAGGAATACTATTAATGTAAGCTTTGTACGTTGAGTTGTTCAAATAAATCATTCATTCATTCAGCAATGAATGGCCAAGGCTTTGCTGCTGGCCAAGGCTTTAATGCTTAATTAGCTTTGTACGACAAGCACTGGAGCATATTGAGTAGTTTTATTCCAGATACAACACGCCACAAACGATGCTGTATATTAAATATATGATTTTGGTGTTGTACAGGACCAGCTGTTGTTCTGCGACGACTGCGACCGCGGCTACCACATGTACTGCCTGGCGCCTCCGCTGGAGAGTCCGCCCGAGGGCTCGTGGTCGTGTGCGCTGTGCATCAAACAGTTCCACACCAAATGAGGTGGGTGTCGTGTCGTAGACGTTCAACTTATTTACTTCCTCCGCGAAAATAAATTTAAAAAAAAAAAACAGAAAATAAAAATATTTAATGCAGATATAATGTGACGTCTTTCATATTTTGTGACAACCCTGGCTGCGTTGTTAACGCTGGCGGCTATTTATAGCCTTTAAAAATTAATTGGCATCAAAATTAATTTCGTAACATTTATTCCATAGACAATTTCACGTGACAACAGTCTAAAAACTTAATAACTTTCTAACAAAACTCTTTACACTGGGTAAAGGAGTAGCATACATTTTTACGCTGATACATATAACAAATTGATAAAAATGTGGTGGTGGCGCTAGTGGTTTCCTATTTTATCTACCGCTCCATTGTAATATGGCTATCTTTATTTTCAGGCGATGGAAAGAGTAAGATGGATATACACACGTAAACGGCGTTGCGGTGTGTCGTTGTTATATCGTAAAGATATTATGATTCGGACCTGTACATTGTTGCCATAGAATAATTTTCACAGGCTCTGTCCTCTGTAAAAAAAACAATCGCTCGCACAGCTATATTCACATTGAAGTTTCAACCTTAATCCACAGTCATAAGGTTGAATGTAAAATTTGTAGTTGTGTTAGGTTTGACGTAATCTTTTATATAGGTTGTAAATAGTATGTTACCGTCGTGTGCATTGCTCTTTAATATAAGGTTGGACGTGAGCGTTTATACTGGATGGCTTTTCAGTTATTGTATTTAATTTATGATATAACTCAGTTTTTTAAAATGTTATGTATGGATACATAAATCATAAAAAGCGTACACGAAATCATCGAAGTTACGTAACGTACAGATAACTAATGATTTGACGAAATGACACTTGGCACTTCTCTTTAATTGACAGACGCGCTTTCGGCGTCATGCTTGTACTGCCTCGTGAGTTAGATTGTATGGTGAATACGGAATTATTCGCACTTGGCTGTATTGCGTATATCTTAACTTATATCATACACTATGCGTGTATCAATACACTACTTTTGATGACAAAAATGAGCCCCATATAACCTGTTTTGGAGGAGTCATTGTGCCTGTGGAGCTCACCCATGTTAAGTTTCAAATAAACAAATGTCATCTTTGACAAAAGAATCTTTTGTGAAAGATGATATTTGTTTATTTGAAACTTAACATGGGTGAGCTCCACAGGCCCCTTAAGATGCTTCGTCAATAAAAAAGTTATAAATATTATTTTTTTAAACAACAACATTTATGTTTATAAAGTCGTCCGGTGTGTCGCTACTGTCGTCATCTTCACACCGCGTTTCTTCTACCTCCACCGGTGCTTGATTTAGCCGATTTAGTTTTGGACCGGGTTCTATCGCCTCAGGGACAGGTTCGCAGTTATATCTCTCATTTTGATTTGAAAAATTGGGACATTTGAATATTGTTAGTTTTGTATTATTTTTTTATTATGAATGGTTCGCTAACTGGTTTATCAACACACAATATTATAGTACACAAGCGGCTAGTCCTGGCTTCGTTCGGCTAAAAATATAATAAACTAGATGTTGCCCGGGGCGTCGCCGCTCCCGTGGTAATTTTGAGATAAATTATAGCAATCTTGGATAAATACCCTTTAGCAATCTTGGGTAATGTACCTTTCTAATAGTGAAAGAATTTTTGAAATCGGCTCGGTAGTTTCGGAGATTACCCGCCTCAAACATACAATCTCACAAATGCTTACTTCTTTATAATAATAGTATAGATTACACGTCCTAACCTTCCTCACTATTTATTAGTGAAAACCGCATAAAATCCGTGCAGTAGTTTTAGAGTTTATCGCGAACAGACAGACTGACGCGGCAGAGGACTTTTTTATAATATGTGAGAATAATAATAATTACATAAAATATAAAAAAGATCATTAATTTGTATTTATACCAGGTGCCAGCTTTCGTGTTCTGTTAGGACCGTTATTGCTTTAAAAATGTGTGGTAAATTCAAATTGACCTGACATCAAAGACATTATATTAATGACAAAATGTTTTATTGTAACTAAAATGTATAAATCACAAAAACCGTCCAGTTAGAGACTTATTTTTTTTATTGGCAGTAGCAAAAACAATCTACAGATCTAACTGCGAACAATGTACAGATGTATTTTTATACAGCGAATATGCAAATTCTAGATTTCTGCTTGTCTCTGATATATTTAAATATAGATAGTCCTTTATCAAGAAAATAATACGATTGTATTTATAATTTTATATTTACCTTTTGTTGAACATTATTTTTACATAAACAAAAAAAAAACAAGTGTGAGGTGAATCAAAAAATAAGTTCCCGCTGATTTTTGTTTTATTGACATTTATATTTTTTACTAGCACAGACAAAGGTCACATTTGTTTACAAATTTTATAGTAAGAGGGCCTAATTTCTATAAATCTATAGACTAATAATTTTTAACTATCCGACTACATAGGACAGACGCTTATTTAAGAGCTGTAAATATGTATCTGCTTATATACGTGGCAACCTAATAGTATATAGTCAAGTTATATAAAATTCTACATTTGTCTGTTAGGAATCACTGCCAGGATTCTTATATAGTTCAAGTGATGTTATATGTAAAGGCATTTTATAAAACTTTATATATAAAAAAATCAACTGCACCAATCTTCATCAGCAGCTTACATATTACATTATTCCTAATATTATAAATGCGAAAGTATTTCTTTCTGTCCGTCACTCTTTCAGGGTTAAACTGATTTTAATGAAATTAGTAACGTTGAAATATAGGGACAAAATGCCTTTTAGAGTGCACTCCAGTACGTGGAACTGGCCACGTCGTTGTTGTAGTCGCTGACAACGAAAGCGTTGCGCGATCTCTTTACGTACGTCGTCTACTACGCGTACGTCGCACCTAACACCAAGAAATAGAAAAAATATTTTTTTTTTTTATAAAATACCTTTACTTATAAATTGTCTATTGAATTCATCTAATCTGTCTATGTATCTGTTCATTGATTACCCTGGTCGTGTCATGGTTGACTCTTCACGGATTTTCAATTTTCAGTTTACAGCAATAGTAATCGTATGGCAAAATGGAATCTATTAACTGGCAATAGAGTATATTTCAGATTAAAATCTGTCCAGGATACGTTAACTCTGAACGGATAAGTTTCTGCATTTAGAGAACAATATTTGTAAATCGAACACATACTTGATTTGAAATGGTATAAATTACTTTTTTGATTATTTTTCCTTCGCTCAATTTCAGTTTTTTTTTGTAATTAGAATTATGTTGAAATATTTTTTTATTCTTTTTTAATGATGCAGTCATACGTAACTGCTTATAATGCCATTTCGATCTAATCTAAATTGTAAGTACATAAGTGTATTAACTTAAGTTAGTGTCGGTCTAAGCAATGTGAAACATTGTCGATATGTGAAACTTAAAAGTTTTTATTTTTGTACTAATCCTAAATATTTTTACTTGCTATTTTCAACTAATTTCTATCATGTTGAATTGGATATGGACATTCCAAATTTGCTCTTTGCTTATTGTTGCGATATTGCACAATCAATGAAAATAATTGCTTTTTTTTATTTCGAATATCTACTAATAGTAAAAAAAAACATGTGAATCAATGAGCTGAGATGTTTTCGTCGTAAATCATGTAAAAAGTCATTTATTCGAACAAAATTTTTACTTAATACATGTGTATTCATGTATTCATTTATGAAATTTATTTGGCAGTTTCCCTACAAAACCATGTAGTAATACAGATGTTTTAAACGTAATATTGTATAGACATTTTCATACACCCATATTTGTTACAAATAATCTTATCTGTCGCCTTAAAACTACGTAAAAACCTAAAAGAATAAATTAATTTCACGCTAATAATGTAAACTACGACTTCTGTATACTATTTGACCCTTTTCTGTCGTTATAGCTATTATCGACTAATGAGTAACGCACAATTTTATTTAAATTATAGCAATATATATAATGTAATTTTGCCGCCTCAATATTAAAAATGTTACTCTCTGCTTTGATTTGTCTTGTTCTTTCAATATACTGTAATTAGAAATAAGGACAAACTAAAGAATAATATTCCCAGACCGAATCAGAAAACAATACTTTTATTTGTAAGGGGATTGGTGTTGTCTACGTGAGCATGAAGCTATTGCCAGTAATACAAAAAACTTTTTGATGCAAGGTACTTATTTTGCTATTGCTATATCGGTAGTCCGACCTCTCATATACGTAGATATAACATGTAGATATAATCTTTCACCGCGCAAGAAAGGGAAGTCGGCTACGGAAGAGATAGCAATATATGTGCTTTTAATCATAAATATCTTGGCAGTACACCGGCTCCAGTATAGCTTCATGGGTGTATTACATAACATGGAAACTGCCAAAAATCCTAACTTGACGTAATACGGTAAAGTGCTGTGATCAGACTAGTTGGTTGTGACGGGAGTGAAGTACAATCAGACAGGGAATGACCGTCAATATTGTTGACACCGCGGCTGGGTTTGATGCATGAAGGTCATGATGTGTATCACTGCACTTTTGCAGTGCACAATGTGAGTCAAATTCCCGCAACACGTTCTCACAAAAAGAGTAAGACAGACGACAGCTTTTATATATTCATTTAACTAATCCGGTCACGGTCTTGTCCTGTCTGATGTATGCCGATTTGCTTTTTAAGTCTAGTGTTAATCCGAATTTTTTTTCATCTTTTATTATGTATAGCAAATATTTTTTTTATTAATTCTGATTTTTTCGAGGATTTGCATCACACCGATTTATAAAAAATGAACCTTGAACAAAATAAAACTAAAATTATCAAGTTTTCTTTTTCATTTGTGCAAACAAATGAAAAAATAACAAGACAATTTTCAAATTAAGTATCTAAATAAATTCTTAGGTATTAAAAAAAGAAACTTGTATTTTGACTTTTGATATTTTATAATAGGTATGTTTTTAGTCGGTGTGATTTATGTCCTCTTGTGATGTATGACGTCATCCGTGTTCCTGTAAATTTTGTTCTCATAATCGAGTTTGCATAATCAAAATACAACGTGGAATTTATATTCTATTTTAAAGGTAGACTAATTGTGTTTTGTCTATATTTTTTGCAAATGAACAGGTTTAGAAACTTATATTTTTTATATGTACCTAATGACAGTAATATGGTGCGTTAATTATATTGAGCTTAACTTACGATATAATTTTAATGCAATACCGATTATGGGATATTCACCTCAATCTGTTAGTTATTATCGTAAAATAAGATTTCCAACCTGTATGTGTCATACTAATTGTGGTGACTTAACGAAATAAAATGGAAATTGTAATAATGTTTCTTTTTTTATATATTTGACCTCATACATTTTTGAATCAGATAAAGTGGCTTGCTCTCAAGTACCTATTCAAGCACAGAATTCTGATATTTTAATTCATACATTTCGGAAATTTCTGTTAAAGGATTGTGGGTCGACATTACCGCATACCGATTAGAAAAGAGGGGGGGGAGGGGACAAATAAAAAATATTGTATTAGCTAATTTATTTATTCATCGGAACAATTCACTACTTTGTATGATATGAAACCAAAGTGTTTGGCATTAACATCAACGCTAACTCTAAAATTGCACATACTAACTGACTATATCTACTGTATGTCTAAAGGCTGATGTACACTAGGCGAACGAATGCTCATTATATTCCCAATATGGCGAACCAAACAATGGCTGGCCATAGCCTGTAGCCGGCCCGGGACAGCCATTGGTTGGATAGCCCTACTAGTGGGAACAGAGCATTTGTTCGCATGGCGTAAATGTGCCTTAACAATATCATATGACTACAACAGACCTAAAAGAAAACGGGAATAGGTAACGATTCGCATGAAGATCACTTCAGAATATCACTGGAAAAAACGTTCAGTACAAAAGTAACAAAAATATATTAAATAATATAATTACTACAAAATAAAATATTTATGTGGATTAAATAACAATAATTCGATAGAGATTTGTTTTTTAATATAAAAATGTGCTAAAGAATTTTAGAAAACAACGACGATATTTTTTTTCTAAACATAACATGAAAAATATTTTAATCTACTTTTTAGTGCGCAATAGTTAGAGAAAAAACGTGTAGTTTCAATACTAAAATAAGAAATGAGACTTACGTTAAATCAAGACTAAGGAAGTCGATATATTTTACAAAAGATGAAATTGCAAGTACGAAGTGCGCTAATAAATTTTATCTTTGTAACAGTCTGGTAATAATATCTGATGTTTTTTGTTTGGTATAAAATTATTAAGGATTTTTTTGTCATGGTTTAACTTATATTAAAATAGGATTGATATAGTACCTACTTATTAACGATGTAAACGTTGGCCTCCATGCAATACAACGAATTTGCCCGTAATGCTTATTGTAAAAAAAAAAAAAAATTGTTCACAAATAAAATATTTTAAAAATACGGACATAATTAAACTTTATATGAACTTTGATAATTACCTAAATAATACTTACCGAAAATGTTTGGAGATTTAAAAAAAGTTAAAAATTTCCGTTTCAAAAGCATTCACAGCGCATTATGTCTCAATTTCTTTTCATCTCAGCAATCATATTCGAGTACACGTAACTTAGAATGGGTATTTGCATCGTTTTGGCATCCGGGCAAGTTCATAAACGTCAACGTCGCGTGTTGGCCAGAAGTTACCTAGATAGTTAATTTAACTATCAAATCATAGATAACATTCAATGATCATAATCTTTAAAATTTTATTAACTTAAATATATTTCTACATCAATAAAATTCCTCTAAATCCTGATCACAAAACTTTTGTGACGAACTTAAATATATTTATCTATAACAAAATTGGGAAGACTTTTTGATTTTGTTGTTTTTTAGTCATAATATCTAAAATATTATGCCAATAATATTATATACTTACAACTACATTATATAGAAAGAAAACTGCCAGTTACAAGGGATATACATACTTATTTCCTGTAAGAGCTAAAGGGCGTTTATTATAAAAAATTGAGATGTTAAATGTCCATCCGGACACTAAGTATAAGTGACAATTATGACATGAAATTAATGACATCTTTAAATTATAATTAATAAGTAATTGTTCATGTCAACGCCAACGATTGAAATGATAGATGAATTATGATGCGAAATTCGTGCAAGATATGCTACGAGTATGCTACGAGAAAAGGTACTCATAAAGATGTGATGCACAACATTTTAAACTAATATAACGATAAGCCAAGCTTGTGTGTACTGGCACTTCTGGCAAGAATTAATATCACCAGTTTAATATCGTTAGTACTTGTCTTTAATTCTTATTTTATGAGCAACAACAATGATCGCTTGAGCAGCAGTCGTTCGACCGTCCGCTGCGTTAAGGTTGTAACGCATGCGAAATGTTCTATAGCTTATTCACTCATCTCTGGCGCGTATACATGAACGTGAGGCGTCACGCAGCGGACAGACTATCATTGAGCAATGTTTTCTCCATACGCTCAAGTGACCAACGACGTGTCTTTCTTAAAAATTATGGCATTTAGTTATGGTTCTTACTTTAATTTATTAAATATTTTATCAACTAATTGAGCGTCCTCTTAAACTAAGCTAGTCTTAGTGATATAACGTATCTCGACAATATATTATTTTTGGTTCAATTTCTACAAAAATAATTAACAACAGCACCTTTTATATCACTGTATACATTCGTTGTGTCGTGAACAATGGAGCAAAATGTTAATACAGCGCATTTTTACATACAATCGAAATTTATTAAGTAAGTTTTCAGTAAATTGTTTTTGATGAATACGCGCGTTATAATCAACTGTATGAAATCAAGAGAAAAGGACCTTTTCTATCTGCTTTTTCTCAAGTATGAATATATTTTTGTAGTGATGCTAATTGCACCATTGTAAAACAATTAAAATATTCAATTTTGAATTTTAAATAGAAATCAATTAACACATACATTAAAAAGTATTTTTTGTATAATATCTTTACAAATAAGTATAAACTTAATAGATTCAAGTTATAACAAAGCCAACAAATTAAGTAAATACATTTTGAAGTCTCATGAACGTAAATAAATTACATGTTACGATTTTATAAAAGAATCTTATATAAATAATGTGTATTTGTTATATCTTAGATAAAACGATAACTAAAAGTTATTATATTTTTAATATCACTATTTTTTTTAAATTTTATCCATAAAATAATTTTTACTTGAATTTTCTCTTTTTTTTAAACTAGTTAATAGTTTTTCTTTTTTTTTGTGTTCTGTATTATAAACGTATGAAATACTTTAGACATGGATTAGTATTTCATTATTCCGTGGCAAGCTTGAACAAAATTTACATATCATCCTCAAAACTTCCCTTCTTGTCCATATGTTATAACATATGACTATTACTTCTACAATTTCTCAATAGAAAATAAAATTCAGTGTCAATACTTTAAATTACTTTCACGAATTGAAGTTTGATAATTAAAATGTTCTCTAATACTCTAAACGTCAATTTTATCTTTTGACTGCCATGAGCATTAAATTTTAAACTTTTCTAAAATTGTAACTTTGAAAGACTCAGAAAATGATGCAAGAAACTTTTTGTGTTCTAGGTTGCTCATGGAAGTCAAAGATTATTCAAAAAATAGTTAGACTAATTAACTATAAATATAGGCCAATCGGGACACGCCGTGGGAGGTGGTATCGGAAGGGGAGACCCGCCGCCGACGGACACCACCTCTGGTATCTGAAAAAAAAAACAATTAATACATGTATGTATATCGCTTAAGTACATATTTTTTAATTTATTAATTTATTTTTAAATTTAAATTTTTTTCCGTGTAAAAAAGTTTTGCCTTTATGAATAAAAATTGTTGAGTACCTAATAATTATAAAAATAATTTATCCTTTTTCATTTGTACCTTACCTATCTTATTGTAAACAACAAAATATTACATGTTAAATAATTCCCAGGCCAACTGATAAAGTTAAAAGCTGTTTAAAATACATCAAATATTATAAATGCGAATCGTGAGGATGTATGTGTGTATGTTACTCTTTCACGCAAAATCTACTGGACGTATTATGAAATTTGGTAAACGGGTAGAATATAACCTGGAATAACACATAGGGTACGAAATTCGACAGGGGCGAAGCCCAAGGGCGATAGGCTTCTATATAATAAAATATAAATATTCACCAGAAAGTACCTTACCATTGTCTGAGGGTGGTGGGGCTGGTGATAGTAATGCGCAGGGGACACAGGCGGCGTTGGGTACCCCCAGTACACCAGGGGAGGAGGCGGCAGCGTGGGACCCATCGGGGGGTAGTAGTATGTCAGGGGACCTAGAGGGGCAGAAATAATTTGTGAGTGTAAGCAATCAGTGTAGTTTCAAAATTACACTTAAAAATAATTATACTTACTAATAATTTTATGTGAATTTCATTTAGTTATTTTATCAAGTTGTGCTTGTTTACAAGTAGTAAAGTATATAAATCAACTAAAATATTTTTTTTATGTCAAATATGATTTGTAATATCAAAGTTTTACGTGTAATTGGTAATTTAAGATATTATATTTTATGTACTCATCTAAAAATAGAAAATATATACCTAATTTTACTTTATCATTATTTTTATGTGAGAACTTTATATTTCATATGAATTTCAACTTGAATAATTAGGAACTCTATATTCAAAAAGTGCTTAACTATTTTAATGAAATTAATTATATTAATATATAATTATCGATAAATTGATGTGATTGTCATGCGGTTTGTGTTAGTCACAACGTACCTACGGGCACATTACTAGCTTCGATTCTATTATAAATAAATACCACTAATTTTATATTTTATACCAATTATTCACCCAATTGTTTCCACTATGTGCCTATATAAATAGAAGACCCCGTATTATTGTCGTGTCAAAGTGAAGAGGGAAATGCTTAGCAGAAAATAGTTTTAATGAGAAACATACATATTCATGATTGAATAAAATACATTTTAACGTTAAATTTTGACAATAAATTAACTATAATTTTGATGAAACTTAGGAAAAGAGTAGTGGACATATATTACATTAACACATTGCAGTTATTAACTATATATTGTAAATATTTTCGACTAAGCATTCCTGCACCGTGTGACATTATAACAATACAAGTAGACAGACAAAATAATGTAGTTATGTAATTAAAAACAAGATGAACACTCACCAGGGCATCAGAACGCATTAACAGTCCACCAAAGCAGTGCGGAACTTACACCAATACTCTGTTTGTTACACACGTCGCCGTTGTCAACCACCAAGCTAGTCTGCGGACTATACCAAACTTATGCTCGCCTAGTACCCTAGTACTCATAGCCTTATTATGACTTCAAATCCATGTATAATTTTACTTTATTAACTTAACATAATTATTAAAATTACACTGTGGTTCTACCTAATTTACAAAATACTGTGGTGTGTAAAGTTATGTCGATATTTTATATCTAATGTGCTACGTGGTGCATTATTATATGAAAAAAATATATATATCGGAATTTGAAGTCATAATTATAAATGCAATATTCAAGAGTAAAAGATAGAGCATTGATATATCACGTGAGCCCACAATGAATTAAATAGATACTTACGCATTGGTTATACCGTTGCGGTTGACCCACTAATTCCCAGGGGCTTAGAACCTTCCACCCATGATGTCCTATTAATCCCCTAAATAAGCACATAAATTTTCTACGACACACTAAGCTGAAAGTCCCCTTTACAGTTGTAACACATCACCTTTTGTTCCATGCATTTAAAGCAGAACTTCGGAAGATTTCAAACTGTAGTTAATTTGACAAATATATTAGATGTTTTATGAAAATAAATTGTAATAAATATTAAAGATACAGGCTTGCTGAGATAAACTAGCTTAGGAATAAATTTACTATAGAAAATGCTCAGCGAAGCGTCACTGTGGGCGTCCGCTGCGTGTGACATAGTAGCATGTATTGAGTCTGTTTCAGTCACACTATTGAGTGCGACAGAAATGGTCGACTCTCCTTATCTCTTGCGTACATAAAGTGTGTGAATGAGACAGGCTGAATACCCGTAAGATTGTTTGTCATGCGGCGACGTCCTATATTTAACAATTGTAAAATTATTAATATTTAATAAACGCTACTACAGCTTGTGTTATTCGATCAAAATTAAGCTTCTGTGCTTACTGTGATATAAAGACTGGCCCAACAAGATTCACAGACCCTCTTCAATATATTTGTTTATTTTATGACATACAAGTGTAGTTAATTAAGCTGTTAGGAGGGGGTAGGAGATGATTGTGCTATTTTTTTCTAGTGAAAATAATATTTGATAAATTTTAAAACATGTAATTTTACATATAGTGCAGCTTTATGATGAATGAGATTGCATTCAGTCGTAATTCTTATACTAATGTTACGATTACTCGAATAGAAAAATACGATTGTTTAATTCTATTTAAAAATATCTGCTACGTTTGCAAAAAAAAGACAACATTGAAAAAATAATGAACACCTACTTCCGATCTATAGATCCCGATTAGATCTATAAATTCCACCCTCACTGATTAAAATTTATAAAATAAAAAAAAAGACATGAATATAACAATAGCTTACAAACAGTATTTATTTTCTACACCGTGCCTGTGTGTATATAGTGTTATATATACCCATGATAGATGATTATATCGATCGATTTCTACAGTCTTTTGCCCATTCACCGAAATTTGTGTATGTTAGTAAACATAAAATGTAAACGTAGGCTGACAGGGCAAGCCAGTGTTAGTTCAAGATGTCCGCTGTCTACTGAACTGAAGCTAGAAGAAAATAGCACAACGTTATGACTTTGTTGGTATAATATTATTTAAATTGAAAATATTATCTACAGTTTTTTTAACATTATTTACCGTTTTTTAAATACCAAACGGGGTATATAGGTATACCTAATAATCACAAAAATTCTGATATTTTAGTTGAAATTAGTTTGAACTTTCTTTAAAATAATTTTAGTATACACTAAAATTATTGTAATAATATAATGAACTTGTCTTGAATAAATTTAGTTTTTAAAATGATAAATTAACAATCAAAATATATAATTAACCAACAAAGTCAGCCATTAACCAAAGAAACTCGCAATAAGTATGATCTAACACGAAATTATCGATTTATTTAAAGTAGATACGAAATAAACTATAATTAGCCAACTATAATAATTATCACTTATATATATAAAAAAAAACTTCATCCATGATTTGAAACGATGAGTTATAAGAAAACGTTCTGATCTTAATTCTAATTCATATAGACTATTTTAGTCGTAATAAATTCGTATATTATAATGAACAATAGCTATTTTAAAGGCATGTAAGTAATTCCAAAATATATGAACAATATTTTTTTCAAAAACATATGTTTTTAGATCACTATGTTCTTGACATCCTAGTATTTTTTGTGACAGCAATTCTTGTTTGTTGTTAAAAATAAGACTAAATATCTGAGATTAATATACTTAAATTTAACGGCTGAAATGGTGTAACCAAAAAAAAATTTTAACGGAAAAAGAAGAAAAAAAAAACAGTACAGGATTTTTTCTAATTTAGTAATGTTTGTATTGTATTGGAATTACTCGATCAGAATATTGCCGCGACCTCACACCACGTCCCCCAGTCAATTTACACAGAGATATTTCAATGAATACTTATGCTATTCATTACAATTTCACTCAATTAAGAGGGAAAAATAAAAAAAATACATGAAAATACAGAAAAAGCAACTAATTCGGTTTTTAACTCTAAATGGAGATCTATTAGAAATAAATGTGTAAATTCTTTATGAAAAAGTAACGACACCATTTTTTTAATAAATAATATAATATTTCCATACAATGTATCAGTAGAAGCAGTTATCCGGTACACAATTTTCCTTGCAAACATCTACATACCTCAGCTTATAGCATGGAAACTTACTATTAAACTCCAAACAACTTGTGAAGCAGAAATATTTCAATAAAAGAAAGCATGCACCGATACTCATTGAAATATCTAAAGATTTGATTTGGTATTTTTGAAAAAAACAAAACAAAGCGTATAGACTTAGAAGAGCAAGAAGAGGAAGCTGTGGTACAGTACAAATGCGTGTTAATGACTGGAGGATAGTTGACCAGCTAACCAATATAATAGACTGTGCTATAAATCATTATAAACAATCTAGTTTTATTTTTTCATAAATAAACTTGTGGCAGTAGGCCTCGGTTATTATGCCACATGAAAATTAATCAACCACTACAGTCGTTTAATAACCATAGCACGTCCATATTAAGCTTATATATTTGTGTACAAAATTTATGAAACATCCAAGTTTTCGCTGTTGTATCCGGACGTAGTGTGCTCTGGAAAACGTCAAATTAAGCTGTCGTAGTATACATAATATCACGAGCCATGCAAACCTTTCCATAAAACTTAAGCAAACCATGCTAAACCCATAGAATTTTTACGAAAACATATATTGTGATATCCGTTTCATAAGTGCCAAAACTTACCGTAATTTTACCACGTTCATGCACTTTTCCATAACACGACCAGTTCGGATACACCAGTTATTACATTTGGTTTTTTATTAATATTAAACACATTATTGTATTATATTAATTACCCTTACAATATTGACCAATTTGAATAAAATAAAACTTTTGTCAATATTATAAGGATTTATAAAATTTAGAAACGACAGAACAAAGATAATACCCATTTCACCGTGTATTTGTGACTAAAGCCCAATACCTATTTGTGAATACTGAGACGATGGCAACACCATACACATTGACGTTAAACTTTTAAAGATTAAACATTACATATTTTGAACGAAATAATCCAAATAAAATAGAAGTATTTTTTTAAAATATCTATTTGACATATGACCAATGTAAAATTAACAAAAAGGATAGTTCCATATTTAAATTTGGAAATTCGTTCAAAACCATGTGTTTATTTTTAATACCGACATTATTTTATACTATGTGGTGTGAGGTTTGGACGATGAGGTTAAGCTATGTGAAACTAGATGATTTGGATTGTTAAAGTGATATTTATATAAATATTTTTGTTACGAGGATTTCAGGATAGGAGGGCGGAGGATAGGCGCCCACAACGTAAGACTACTAACAGTATTATATAAAATATACGACAATTCCTAAAATCAATTCATATGAACGTGGAGTGACACGAAAAAAATACTTCTACTAAAAACTTACAATTAAAAAAAAACTGTGTATAGTAACCGCAAAAAGTGCATTGTACTCGAATAAAAAAACGATAAACATTAAGTACCTAATTCATTTCATGTAAGTACTGCAAGTACTTATTATTCAGACTATCTTTCAGACTTGAAAACATGTTTTGTCTTTTAGCTAATGGAATGTCTATATTTAAAATCACAACAACGGAGACTGTCACGTATACGGACGTAACTTCCTAGGTACATTTCACTAACAACATCAAAATCGCTTATCAATAAATTAAAAATATTTCAACATCAATTAGAGTCAGTACAAAATCAACAAAACACTGATTTTAAGTAATATAATTAATAAAATCAAGCCGCTTGAGCTGCCGCGGTGAATGCGTTACTAACGCTACACTAACCATAATGTTAACGCTAAAATATCTTTACGCTCGCTTAAAAAAGGCACTTCGAAATAGTTTTTTAAACTCTTTGAGCCTGTTGTCATTTGTTTACCCTGTTTTATTTAACTACTGATCGTAGTATCATCAAATTCAGAGTTGTTTCATCTTCAACAGTCTAAGCTACCTTTGGGTAGCTGCAGGTACAGATACGTTACACATTGTACTAACGAGTCACGCTAGGTCGACCATGCGTTGTGAATTTTCGAGACTTTTACACCTTGCACTTTATACTTTTTAAACGCCAGGGTAATATTGGTAAGTAGGGAACATAGAAAGCGCAGCGGGGAACTGAGCGGCCATAGACGCGGGGAGGCCCGCTGGAATCGAGTTGTATCCTGCGGGAAGAGCGGTCGGTATAGCTGTCGGTATGCCATTCGCGTAAGTGGAAAGCATGGGGCTGGTATTCGCGTAAGAGAATATTGGCTGGGACGTGCCGTACGATAGAACTGGGAGTGATAGAGCCGGTGCCATCTGTGGGGGGAGAGTATAAGGTCGTTTAGCTGGGGTGGTATCGGTTGGAGTGAAGGCGCGGTCGTACGTTCGTTTGGTCGGCAGGACGGCCTGCTGCGCGGGCAGATATTGCGGCTGGAGTTGGTACGTCGGAGTGGGAGTGGTGGATCGGACGTAGGTGGGGGTCAGATAGGGGACCATGGGGGGTCTCAAGGAGGCGAGGAGAAGGTTTTCGTGCTGTCGGGCGAGCAGACTCTGGTGGGCGATGTGCTGCGCGAGTAGGCGCGGCGCGGGGGCAGCGGCGGGCGGGGGGGACATCAACGTACCGGGAGAGAGCACCTTGGGCGAGGTCGCCGGCGTCACGCCGCCGGTCAGCACGAGATTCATGTCGTCGCCCGAGCACTGGAACACCTGACCAATGATTGACGTATGAGATGATTGTATTAGAAACCAAAGAGCTTAGAAAATTGTTTTTTTTATTTTTTGCTAATATAAAGCGCCTTGTTCCAGTTCAGTAGTTCGGAGTTCAATGAAATAATTATACCTAAATAGTGAGGTCATTATTGCTTCCCAAAGAACTCCCTTATTAAGTTAGCTATTCTGAAAGGACCACCAGCTATCTATAATATATCTACATCCTATTCTATTATATATCCTATAAATACGTTTCAGGGCAAAATATCTCCACCTATCTTCAAACTTCTAAGTTCAAACATCTAAAACTTTTTTAAGTCAACGCTCAAGGGGTGAATGCGGGCAGCAGTTAAGTTCCAAGTGTAGCGAATATGACGGTAAATAAAATATGGCGGAATATAAAATATGAATTTACCTCTATATACCGCTGCTTCTTGCTAAAGGTCATGTACCGGTGGTGCTTCTGTTGTGCGCACAGGAAAGCGCTAGTTTCGTTGTCCATCTGTATGAACGCCTCGCCGCTAGGGTGGCCCTGGTTCACATTAAATTTGGGACAAATTAAAACCCTGTTTATTGAGAAAAGAATGGAAAATATTATATACTCTAGCTTAGCTAGAGTGTTTAATTTTTTCCATAAATGAATACATACCTGAGCATTGTAAACCATGTGGACACCCTGTACTACGATATTTTTGGCAAATTCATCCAAGAATGCCAGTATGTGCTCCACCTGCGGTAAAATGACATTCAATTTATATATCAGAATATGTTCTTAGCTTCACTTATAGAATCTATTATCATTGTAGTATTTGTAAAGTATTTAGTACCTATTTTACAAATATTACAATATTGTAAATACGAATAATGTAACTGTCATATTTAAACAAAAGCGGCAAATGTAAAATGTTAATATTTAAAAATAAAAAATATTCCTCTTTTTTTGCTAAGTTTATGGCGTGAAATAGCGTTTAACTTAGGCCCACTTGACTGCCATGACTTCATCTGCTACAGTAACCTGTAATTACACAGCTCCATGCCTCATTGGAACACAATGCAGGGGGTCCTTTATAAATCACGTGACGTGAGGTTTGAAATGGGGGGGGGGTTCAGAATAAGATATTACGTGTATGAATATTTGGTATGTGTTATTAAAAACATCAAGTGATTAATGGACGGCCCCCAAGAAGCAGTGTTTGGCCTCTTCCATGTTACAAACCTGAGCCTCATAAGGCAGCCCCCTCAGCCTGACGCAGTCTTTAGCGGTGCCCGACGTGATCACGTGCTGAGGGAGCAGCACCGGCAGCAGGCCCTCAGCGGGGGCTGAGGCGGTGGACGGGGTGCTGGCTGAGCTGGTGCGCGTCTCCAAGGACCGGTTCAGCACCTGCAAGAAATTGTTTTATTGATGTAACCGTCAGTGGTGGTCGCGAAATGCTTAGTGTAGTTTGTGGTGTGACGCAAATCGTCTCATTCGCAACTCGTCCAAATCGACTAACAAAACTTTCACATATTCATATTTCAGTATAGAGGTGTTCCAAAATGCTAGTAGTTCGTAGCTTTATTAAATATTATTTAATTTATAACATGACGTGAAAAAGAGCCTTTGAAGGTGTAATTTCTGAATAAGTGTTTTCATTTTGATATTGATATTTTTATTTTATAATCAAAGTACAGTTTTGTAGGTTAAAACCTACAAAACTGTATGTATGACATTTCTAAGTATAATATTTTACACCGCACACTCTAGTCGGCTACGTGAACAGATTTCAAAATAACAAACAAAACAATATTTCATGCATCCGCCTCAAATTGCATACGATGCATCGATAACCGCCTCAAGGGCGCACAGACGGACATAAAAACTGCGCTTTATTCGTAGATTGCATTGTTATGAGCAATATGGTTCTGCTTGAGTACAAAATACCGCAAAATATAACCTATAACTGTTGTAGTAAAGTTCTTATTACCTCGAATAATACAGTAATATGCCGTTCTTCAGTTCAGTTTTGCCGTCATACGGAAAGATGTTCGTTTTTCGAAATTTTGTAATAACGAATAATAATTCAGAATTGTATTTTTGCTGATTCCGAATGTAGGAGGTCGGAGGTCCCAGGTTCGAGCCCCGCGGTCACCTCAATATTCACTGAAATTTAACATCCTAGATCACATATAAATCTGTGTCCTAGACTCAAGTCTTTGATATTACATCCAACTTCTACTATTATTATTTTGAATTCTACGGAATGTTTACTATTATTACAGCATCGTCATTATTCCGTAAATCTTTTAAATTTGGACTAACTCAACCTGTGTGGTTTTCCCCATATAGGTTAGTACGATTAAGCAGGTATGGTTTCATTGATTGATAAATTATCATTTTATTATTATAAAACTGGTGTGGATATGATCGTAGATTACTTAGAACATAAACCCTTCTTCTACCTAATCACTCAATCAATAAGACTACATGAAGTACTAAAATATAAATGTTGTAGAAATCACATCATTGTTCGTCACCACACAGCATGGCGGGTAATATTGCTGGCTTCGCGTTTAATTGCAATATTAGATTGGGTTTCCGGTGAGAACTTGTTTATTTGTGCGCCTTCTGATAACTGTATGCAATTTGTAACTATTCCAATGTCAAACGACGATAAATGAGTATTTTTTAAATCTTTTTGTAGCTTCCGAAAATTGGCCAAAATGTGCAGAGTAAAATTGGCAAAATCATCGCTTGGTCAAACGATGGAGGTGTAAAATTAAAAAGATGTAGCGAGGAATAAATATTAGTCGTCGTTTTTTATTCAGTTTCCATCAGAAATATTAATATATATGAAGGAAGAATTCTTGCAATACTATATTATGTTTACATACATTATTCATAATAGAATGTGGCTAACATTCAGGTAATAGAGTCAGTCAGGTCATCAATTTAGTTTTATTCAGTGGTAGTCCGAATCGATCGACAGAGTTGACTCCCTTCCATAATGAAACAGAATCGAACTGGTGTACTACTGGCTTACCTGCTGCACCTCAGCGGTGGTTGACCTAAACAGCTCGATGTATCTCGACCCAATCAGCTTTCGGTGGCGCGACAGAGCCTTCGGCGCGTCGTCCTCCTTAGCGAACAGAACGAAGGCGTCCCCTGTGGCTCGGCCGTCAGCTCGCCGCACAAATAGGACTCCGTCCGCCCCGTCCAGGACCTGGACGGGGTCGTCTCCAGTCGTGAAGAATTCCAGCTGCGGAAGACAATTTCGTTAAAGCTCTTGACCACCAGTTGCTTCCAGTGAAGGAAAACATCGTGAGGAAACTTGCACACTGGATGATAGCGTCTAGTTGCAACTACATGTCGGTAGAAAGTCGTAAAAGTCATTTCCGAAATGTAAATGCTGCAATAAAGAGATAATCTGTCTATCAATATTCGGTTAGGTACTGACGTTCATAAAGCCAACTCACCACTTGCTGCGGCGTGGCGTCGTAAGGCAGACCGCGCATCCGCACGATGACTTGCGCGCCCCTCGTGAGGAAGGCCGCCGCTTCACACGTCGCGCCGCCCGCCACGCTCAGGAAGTCTTCACCACTCGCCCGGTACACCTGCTCGACAAATACAAATAAACTTATTCGTGTCATAAAAAAATACATAAATTAAGAAAATTATAATTTTAGAAAGGTGCCCTAAGTATGCAGTAAAAGGGCACCATTCATCTTGCGCCATGACGAGAGCTATGACGCTGATTTATAGATGGCATTACCACAAAAAAACACGACATTGAATTTGATAGGCATTCCATTAAGACTCCCAAACAGAGATGGGTTTATTTATGCCCAGATTTGTGTACAGTTCCTTTCCAAACTAACCCAAATTTTGTTTACTGCTGCTGCTTTTTGAGAAAACACAGTGGAAAAATACTGGGATTAAACCCATCTATGTATTTAAACCTTTACAAGATGTAATCTCCGTCGATCATGATATCACAATTTTTCAACTACAAACTACTTTCAAAGAACCAGATTTTTAAACATGTATTCTCCGAAGAATGTTAAACAAAATATTATAATAACAATTATATATCTAAGTAGGTAAATACTTACGTGACTAACGGTGACTAGAATCCCAAGCCAGCGTGAAATGGAAGTAAATATTAACAAATACAAGAAGAATTGACAAAACTGTTATTGTATTATGTTTTTTTAATCAAAATAGTCTTACTGTTAATAAGCTTACTGGTCGACCGGATTTTTACCAATATTTACTGAAAACATTAGATCGTTATATCGTAAACCATATAGCCAGGTCGCAACTCTCGTGGCGAGTTCTCTCTATATAATCTAAGCGTTTTCCCTATTTCCTCCACAGTAATTAAAAGTCGGAGCCCAGGATCCACGGTGCTACTTTTTCGTCTTCACATGGCACGGACGTTGGCATCCCGAGTTGTCAGATCATTGGCACGCATGTCATCCCAAGCCAGCACTTCTTTGGTTTGCCCCTTCTGCTAGGGCTTCACTCGTGACGCGTTGCAGCGAACTAACCTCAATGTACCGCGGCCCGATGTGGTGCTTATGTCGTTTGAGGGCCATGTCCCGGTGCTCCTGCGACACGAAGCGCACCAGCGCCTCGCCGTTCCTGCGACCTTGAGGCGAGAGGCAGAGAGCTACGCCGCCCCTGGGGATAAACAATGATATAAGGTGGGTTGGTTAGCCCAGGGACGAAGAAAACGGCGATGTGGAAGAAAAGATCGTGTAGACAACATACGTGTACAAACAATCTTCGTTTTAGTATTGAAACTTACGCACATACAAGTTTGTGACTTGTTAACAAACTTTTATTGTCGTCAGAGAGATCTTGTGGCATTTAACGCCAGACAAAAAACGCATGTCCGTGCTGTAAACCGTTGAGGAGTTTCCTCGTTGGGAGCTGATCCTGTGTGCACCAACAGGTCACACTTAACATAATACATTACGTTATGGAAACTGAAGCGACGTGGGAAATTTCAACTATGTAAGGCAACTGGAAGTAGGAGAAATCAAACTCGATTGAGATTTTATTACAGACAGACAAGCAAATATCGGGAGAGGCGAAACTACATAAATTACAGGTGACTGTGGAAAAAGATCCTCACCACGACCACTTAGGCAGATGATTGAAGTAGGTAAGCAGTTCCGACATGGCTCTTTGGATTGTCCGTGCTCTGCTCTTACGTAGGGTGTTGTATGGTACATAAAATCCGTATGTTACATACGCACATTGTGTTGAATAAAATGTAATGACTTACTTGGCGACATTGAGACCACGGAAGAACTTGGCGATATCTTGGTCAGACGACTGCCAGGGCAAGCCGCGTGCGCGCACTATGCAATTACCGTCAATTTCATCGTCTTTTGAGCTGTAACAATGGAAATAAATATTATTACAACATTTTTTCACAATCACAATCCATACTAATCCTACTCATATTATAAATGCGAAAGTTTGTGAGGATGTACTTATGTGTGTATGTTTGTTACTCTTTCACGCAAAATCTACTATTATTTATCAGGATTATTGTTATGAAATTTGGTACATAGGTGGAATAATAGGGTTTATTAATTCCGTATATTTATTCCAAAATTCCTACGGGAGCGAAGCCCCAGGGCGCTACTAAATAAAAATAGGGACGTAATTCACTAAAATAAGGATGAATGTTATTTCATTTAGCAAGGCCTTACTACACAATAGGCAGCACGATTCGCGCGGCTTGCAGAATAGACCATAAACGGAATCAGATAAAATTTACTACACTGCTTAGTATATATCTTATTGTTCTTAGTAAAATCATACATATGAAGGATTAACTGTGCCCCTGGGCTTAACTCCCCATTGCGTCTATATGTTCTATCTTTTTTTCACATGATATGGAAAAAAAAGAGACAGCATGTGGAATTGTAGACGTTAGTAATGTGCTATGTGTTGGTATGTTTCGTGGTAGTTTCCTTCTTCCTATGTCAATGAGGTAAATACGAAAGAAACTTAAATATATATATATATATATATTTATTAATAACATGCTATCTCTCAAAGGTCGGTCTAATAAATCAATAAATCGGTCTTTATATAAGTCGCCCGATGCAGCGGAAGCGTTTCCACCATGTTTATTCATTGATAGACAGACAGAGGTCACGTCGTCGGTTCACTGTTTACGTCAAAGTCATTGATGACAGTATTAGATGGTGGAAATATTCTTACTAATTACTTGAGACAATCCAAACGGTACCAAACTACTAATCATCTATAAACAATTCTCAACGTTTCAGTTGATTTTCTGTAAATATCGTATTAAATACAAATGCATAAATATACCTATCGAATAAAAAATATACGAAAAAATGTATATCATAAACAAGACAAGTTATTGCGTAGAAACAGAGACGACTGGACCTTATCAATAACATTATAATCGTAAAAATAACAACGTTCATTTTGTAAGCAACGGCGAGAATGAGCTCTTTGGGGCACTTGCATGACTATTGCATGATTGCATGTTACTAAGTACCTCACTCTCACCGCGTGTTCTTCATATCATTCTCGGCTATGACGTCTCGAACCACAGGATCCGCGTAAACAATAAATCTTTAAATGTTGAAGATTCGGCTGTGATTTTAAGGCCGGCTACTTCAAACAAGTCTTCCCGAGGGAATATTGAGTAGCTCGATTGAGGTCTAATTAACGAAGCCAAACAAGCAACAAAGTTTACCACGTAATAATTATATTACACCAATTACATTACTTACCAATATGGACTTAGACTGAAATGATATTTTTCATCTCAATACTGCAAAGGTCAAATGGAACTGGATGTTTCGCCGCATGCTGCCACATAGCTTGGCACGGATCACCACAACTTTGTGATGGTGCTCCAGAGGAACGCAGACGTTAGGGTCGAATGGCGAACAAGGTGGGGGGACAATTAAGCGTTGGCAATGGCAGAAGACAAGATCCATGGAGCAAACAAGAGGAGTCCTTTTCGCAGCAATGGGACAAATTAACAGCCTATATAAATAATACCAACTTCTAGCACCAGATTTAAAACGAAAAATATGGAGACTGATGGCTGATTGACACGGACTTTGACCGTAATAGATAGAAAGAAAAATGTATAAACAATATCCGACAAGCGTGCGTGAGAATAGGTAGATGTATATACTGTACAGTCGGAGGCAGCTTAAACTGACTCAGTTTAGCCTGATTGGAACCAATTTTATCTGCCCCCGACTGTACATTATAAATCTCTATTTTCGCGCAGATAAATAAAGGTACTCATAATATATGGATAAGCTCGTGGCCATTATGAGGCATCACACAAACAACGACATTTTTGGCTTTAATGGAGGGTTTGTCATTGCCTTCTTCATTCCACTGACTAGTAATTCATCAACTAGAGTGTAGGTTTCCTCACGATGTATTTCTTCACCGGAAGAAAGTGGTGGTCGATGAAAACTACCATACATGCGTCAAATTGATATACAAAATGTGACACGAGTGGCCTAGCTCATTTAATGAAGATGCACAACAATATTACTTTCATTACAATGAGTGCCACAGGGAAGTTTCCTAGTACCATAATATTTCTTGACACAAATCTTGAATTTATTCATGATCTAGAAACTTATACCCATGAACTAAGTACAGTTCTTATCAACTGAGAAAAATCAATCCAATAATATCATCCATAAAAATATGTTCCCAAAGCCCCCATGTGTCGCAACGCAACTGATTCATTGTCCGACGATGTTTTGGTTGTCACATAATGGACATTGTGTGCATGGGACGGTCTCTGTATTTTTATATTGTCCTTTACGAGACAATGGGTATTTTTAAAATGAGGATGACCCGCCAAAAGCTGTTGATACGTATCAAATGATTTTGATGAATTTGATCATTGACACTTGATCTTTTTGGCTATACCCTTTCCAGTTCAGTTCACTTTCGCGAAATGCGCCATCCCTGGAGGAGATCGTATTCATAAAGAAGAAATACGTAGTGGGAGCTGCAAGCTGACTATTGTGACATACTTACATACTTCACTACAATTTTTCAACATTTAACTGAATTTTAAGTTCCCAAAATACGTAGGAAAAAGGAATATATGTATAATTTAATATTCTGTTTTTGTATTCGTCGTAAATTGATCTTGTTTGCTTGTTAATCTCGATGAACCAAAAAGGAAGTCCCGACATTTTTCCGATATGTGGAGCTATCAATAACAGCTCAGCCACGTAGTTGTTGTCTCGTCACTCGCTCGTCAGAAGGGGACTTTCGTTGCGTGGACTCTTTGAAAATACTACTAAAGATTTCTTGTTTGTTTGAAGGCAATAGCAGACACGATCACAATATTTTTAATTTAGTGGAATCCTTAGATTTAGATCTTATCAACAAAATCGTGTTCCGTCACGATCATGAACTTATTTATACTTATTACTAGCCATAACTCAATGTAATTATGCTATAAGTAATTGCAGTAGACGCAAGAAAAACTATTTGTTAAGACATGTTTTAATCGTGGTTTGCCGCAAGAGAATGCTTTTGAAGTTAGCAGACAGTTAATGAGTAAACAAATCAAAACTCCACCGACAAGAGCCTATATATAGCTCTTAAATTTAATGTCGATATTGATGAAGAAATAAATTAAGTGACTGAACAAAAATTTGATCGCGAGGTGCACCACTAGGAGTTTTACTAGAGCCAACATATATTTTTACATAAAACTTCGAACAGTTTCAAACAAAATAACATCGTTATCGAAACAGGCTAACGCTAAACGGCGAGGCACATAAAACTGCAACTTGAGAATGCTCAAGTTACAGTGGCCGTGGCCATAGATTAACAATAAACAGAAGGTAGATAAGAAGAAGGTACAGTTATAAAAAACAGAAAGAGTACAGAAAGATCTTTGATAAACTGTTTTATTAAAGTGTAATTCTGATAATGTGCAAAAAAATGTTTTTCTTCTTTTTGTACAGTATTTTATTCAGATAAAATATGTCAAATTAAGCACCTTTTTATATTTTTGGATCTGGCAACCCTAGATTTATGTAATCTACTATTTTATATACTTCTATACTTGTCGATGTATCTATGACAAGGCATTCAGTAGAAGTGTTGATTATTGTTGTAACTTCTGCATTGTTAGCAAACTGAAATTTTCTGAACTGAATTCGAAGTTTTGCAATAGTTTTCGATAAACCGTGTTCGTTCGTTTTCGATAAACTAAAATCAGCTACTATTTTAGCTGATTTTAGTTTTAGCTAATTGTCCTGCAATTAAAGCAAAGTTTATTGATACTCTTGGAATGAATACAAGGGTACGGATTAGATGGAATAAGATTTTTTTTACTGAATTTGCAATTAATTTACGCCGCATCAATTGTTATACATACCGAAAATGATGGTTTACATCATAAAAATAATAAAATCATCACGTTTATTAAAAATACCCAATATAAAGATGAAGTATACATTAATCAATAACAATCCATGACCTTCAGAGAGTCGACACCGCTATCAGATGGTATGACCCCTTCTGATAAGTTATATGTGTCAGTTATCTCGGAATAGGCTCATGTAGGAAGATCACAGCAATTGTTTGGATGTTAGTAACTGTCACGCTTTTCCATGAGAAAAATACGTGGTTTGGTATTTCAATAACATTTTTTTTAAATTAATTAAAAATGAATAACTATGAGAAATAAAATTAATTAAATAGGTTCCATTTTTTTCAATAGTTATTTTTTTTAGCCACCACTAGTCATTATTTAGTGAAGTGCAGGGCAAAAATCGTGATAGCAGAAAGAGTATCACGTCTATTACGGGGTGGACAGATCCAATAAAATGGCCAAACCGGATGGCGGCGATATATAGGCAATACTGTCTCATCTGGATCTCATGACTATGCTTATAGCCTTATTCTCCCGGCTTCGTATTGGAATTTCCCTGCCAATGATTCGACAAATAAGGTCGCCGAAGTCCGTGCGGAGAAGGAGAAATAGTAGGAAAGTGGACTGTAATCTCCAACGCTCAATAGCTGAGAATAGAACCAGGAAAACGCCCGAATAGAGAGAGAATCTAGTGTTCCTAGCGGGCAAAGTCGCTGTCAAAACCTTTTAATTGTCGTGCTGTGAATAATAGATATTGTTATTATATGTTCTTGGGCGTGTAACTAGTACGCGTATTGATTGTGCGTCTTTGATTCTAATTTATTTATACTTATATTATATTATCATCACTTCAAGTTACAGTGATAAGGGTTAACGATAATGTATGTTATATTCTTGTTACAAATGGTGTTTGCTAATGTGAGTTCAAATTATTCTAGAAGACGTTAGGAAAGTGATAAGAATTCACGCTAGACGAAAAATTACATTCTGAAATAGTTATAGGCCTATGACAGAAGTTTAAAGTTTTAATTTTACTTGTATAGTCAAGAAGCTGGTTGTACTAAACAACCATCTTAAAATAATCATAGTAGAAAAAAATGCATATATCATTCCATCAGAATCATGGATAGTAGCGGAGTACCTACTAATTCCATGATCAAAACATTGTGTTCTATTATCTATGTCGAATTTATGTCGAAAGAACCAGAAACACATTTCTACTAAATATATCAAAATTCTTGACACTAGTCAAAAGATATCCCCGATACATCCTCATTGCTGAACAAAGGACAGTAATGCAATTTCCAGTATGATATCCAAGTTTTAAATGCAAATAGAACAAAAATTGAAGGAAGCTAACGCCGACCCATTATAAAAAAATGGTACCTGACAATTGTCCGAACGTTTTGCTAAAATCTTCTTCTTCGTAGAGAAGTAAACACGCTATAACGCTACGTAGCCATCCCTGTAATTTTCCGGCGACTAACAAGTCTAGCTCTCAAAACTAATTAAAAGCTATCAAACTCACCTCCTTATCTCAAGTGATAAGTCCAAGCACAAGCAACACAATTTTTTATCGGCCCACGATTTTTATAACACAAGTTGGAAACACGAGATAAGGTTTATAGTTTTTTAAGTCTTTTTTTGTGGAAAGGAGCGTGAGGCGTCCACACTCCGTGACTGTACGAGTGCGAATGACGGAATGCTTAGTTCTTGTCTTGGATTTCGCCCTGTACCGAGTTATCGTGTGATGTGGAAGTGATACACTGAAAGGTGAGTGCACGAATGAGTGTAGGGTTCCCAAACACGGAAAAATGTATTTAAAATGATTGGATTGACAGCATTAGCACAAATAACGGTCACAAGTTGCCGTAGACAACCATAGCATTTTAGAGTTATTTTAGTTTCAAGCGTTTTTATCTTGTTGGCTTATATTTTATTTAGTTTCATCGGTTAAGTTTGACATACTTTCGCGGAAGCTCTAGGATTATTATGATGATCATGACCAGATGGTGCATCCAGGTTCGGCTCCCAACAAGGCAACTTCTCAACGATTAACTGCTCGGAATTCAACAAGATTACTTGAGGATTTGTCTAAGAATATTTTTTTGTAAAAAAAAGTTTTATTTTCATGAGAGGTTGTATTAACAATGATTTTGATTAAATCACGCTTTAAAATAAATACTATATATAAATATGATTACCAATCATCGTGATGTCCAAAATGATGTCAAGATTTATCAAACCTTTTATCAGTCAGATAACATACGGATCAAAATAACATTATCTGCTAGATTAGTGTCGAAATTATAGTAATCACTGCAGATAATTATATCATCAGGCTAAAATAATATTTAATAATAATAATCTTTCATTTCTGACAACATGATCCATAGGGGTTAGTAACAATTGGCCTTGGAATAAAAGTTAGTAACACATTTACGTACATACACAGATCCTGTATATATATTTTGTCACAAACTTCCACAGCTGAGAAGAAATAACGACATTAACAATTAGGCTAGAAAAATGTTACTTATAACCCTAAGAACAGAAACATATCGCTCTAACTGGCATGTTATCGCACTAGCGACATTTGTTATCGGCGTAGTGAAGTGGTAGGCGGGATGTTTGCCTTCTCAGCATTGCTCCCGTGGACTTAATACACTCTGCTGTGAGGTTATACCTCATGGGGTATTAAAAATAATGTCCGTTACAAATCGGAGGAACCTGCAATATCTCGTATTTACGACCGCAGATTTTTCCTCATTGCTTTGTTGGTAATAATACTATTCCAGATATTTTTGATCTCATTATTATTTTCAAAAACAAGTTAAAAGGCATGTGGTATAACAAATCCATTTAAAATAAGTATACTATTTTGTTATTTCATGCTGGTTTGCGAGACAAAGAAAAACATATAATACATCTTTTTTGCCGAGCAGTTTACAATTTAAAAATACAATTTGAGATTTCTCTCATGTATCTTTCTTTATATTACAAAATTTATAGGAATTCTTAATTTTCGAGTCTTATGAGTATTTATATGTATAATGTGAGATTGATACGGCATTCGATACACCCACGTCACACTTCGATCCATCTTGGCTTCTCAAAATACTTTGAAATTAACTTAATAGAACAGTGATGAAGTGGTGGCCTGCATGACAGGAACTATGTGTCGTATAGTGAACTAAAGTAAGAAGTCAAGATCTAATGTAAATGTAAGCAGACTTAACGGCCGAATACTCAAAAGCTTCGCAGATTTGTGCATAGCTAAAATTATTTAACGGCCGAATACTCAAAAGCTTCGCAGATTTGTGCATAGCTAAAATTATTTTTTGTTGAGAATCGTATCTCAAGTGATGGGAATATTCAAACGTTAAATAAGTTATTATTTTGGCTGCTCAGCAAAGAACCATTTTAACTATAACCAAATAGAGGAAAGTGTGTTTTAGATACCAAGTAAAAAAAAACACAATTTAAAAACACCGCTATTTGGACAGTGAACGTCACAGCATAAGGCCCTTCACGGTTTGGAGAAGTTTTTTACACTCTCGTAATTTGTTTACTCATGTGGGCACCTAAGGACGCAGTGTCGGGTGACCGCGTCGTGTTCCCAGTAACAATTTTGTGAACCCAGCGGTTTTTATGCCACTGCACTTTCGCTGCATTTCGTAAGGAAATAATTTTTGGTGACCTTGTGTGACATTAAAACCATAACAAACATTTCTCAGGAATCACCCTATATATTATTGAAAACACGTTGAAAACCGTTCAAAAATACGTCCCTTATTTTTTGAGTATATCGCGTTCGTACAGACGCGTCAGGGGAAATTCTTTTTATAATATTAAGGATTATTAAAATGGTACTCATTTACATAAATAAACGAGAAGTCATTTTATGTAAATTATTGACTGTAAGACAATGCCACAAAATGGCTACCTGACTGCACACACTAATTTGCAATGAGTATACATTTTGTATAACTATCTGAAATGAATTTCACACTATTGTGACCTCAGGAAGTTATTGATATCGACAGCCATTTTCCCGTCTTTATTGATGACATAATACTTGCTATTATAATTAGTAGCATAATATGAACTTTAAATTATTTTTTTCGGAAATCTTATATAATATAGAAATACCTTAGATATGTAAAACAAAGGAGCATGCAAATAAATTTATGTCTATATTTTGCCAGCCTTCTGGGTACGCTAGCGCAGGTAAACGTCTTTTGTATTTTTATTTTTAGATTTACCTATCTGTTTGTCTTTATTTTCAATACATATAAGTTTCTTTTTAATATATAAATTTACTGCTTTTATTCTTTAATTTGTACCTTTTTAAATATTATTATTAAGGACTAATTCGCGTCATAAAGACCTCCCATCATCATTTTTCTTTAAAATCTCCTACGTACAGACATACCTAACCTACTTACAATTTTATTACACATATATTTATTTTTAGAGGTTATTAAAAATACTGCACCACCATTACTACAACAAATATAATGAGAATTGAAAACACTTACCAAATACCAGTTTCTAAAACTAAATCCACCGTCTCTGGCAACTCTAACCGGAATCCTGTAGAACAGAGAAATTACCTATCAATTAAGTAGTCTGTTTAAAATAACTTTAAAGGCAAGAGAAAACTGAATGCCGGCTCCATACTATCGCGGGAAATTTCGCCGTACTATTTATTCGTACGGATTTGCTCATATAAACTACGGAAAGTTAATGCATTCGCGTCGCCATTGTGCGTAGTGCGACTTTGCTCTTGCCATCGAATATCGCGAATTGATTCTAAGTGAGACACAGCTAACCAATTACAGTGCGCCATTGTGACGCATCGACCACCACACAGCAATGTGATTGGTTCGCTGAATCTTACTTTGAATTGATTCGAAGTGCGGTTTTGCATTTCTCTACTCACTGTCGAATCGATGATTCGAAGTGAGATTCAGCGAACCAATCACATAGCGGTGTGGTTGTCGTTGCGTCATAATGTTCGGTGATAGTGTGTACTAGCAGCCGACATTACTCATTCGCTTACTGTGTGCGACTTTGCAATTTACATCTCACCATAGAGTTGATTCACACTGAGACACAGCTAACCAATCGTGACGCACCATTGTGACGCAACGCAACCACACAGCAATGTGATTGGTTCGCTGAGTCTCACTGTCGAATCGATTCGATAGTGAAAAGTAAAATGCAAACCCGCACTTCGCCCTCTGATAGATGTTTGTACTCACCATCAGCTATTATCCTTTGTATGATGCTAGCCATGTCCTTGACTTCTGCCGCGTAGAAGTTTTCTCCTGTGTACGGCGCTATTCCTAAATCTGTAATGCTGGTGTTAAGAAAATATATCTCATTTACTTTAAGCACAATATTGGATATTGAATCTAGCTCTTTCTCTCTCTAAATCTCAGGTATTCACGGTAGTATATAAAAAAATACCCTAAATTTGATACGTCGTGTCAAACGTTGACCCTCTTTGAGGAGAGAGGATATAGAGTGGTCACGCCTTACCATTTGACATAGCAAATATGTTGACGTGTGTAGTTACTCTTATACGGCTAACCGGATTTTCATGAAAAATAAAATATATAAAAGCGGTGGTGGTGTAAAGACGTCTTAAGACATTTGCTATGTAAAATGGTAAGGCGCCACCACTCCATAACCTCCCTCCTCAAGAGGGTCAATATTTGTTGTAAAACCAAGAGCTACGAGTAGTCATCACAACGCTCGCACGTCGTCTTTTCGGCAAATTGCCAATTCAACAATTTGCCGACGAGTTTTTAATACAAGCTGTTTTACCGACAATATGCTACCATATTGTCGGCTAGGGTAAGGTGGTACCTTTATTGACATTATGACAATGAAGATCCTCCGTCATGTAAAATAGAAGATGATATAAAAGGATACAAGTCAACATGTCGTGCAGGGACTGCGGGTGGTCGGGCGGCGGGGGCGGCGGGGGCGCCTGCGCCCGCGGCGGCGTCACCGCACGCAGTGTGTACGCCCGCACGTACTCCTTGCGGAGGTCGTGGAAGCGCGCGTAGTATGTGGGCAGTGGCAGCTCCTTGCTGCACGCTTCTGGGTGGAGACATTGTCTGGAATAAAAATGATCAAGATGTTAATCATCATCAGCCATTAAACGCTGGGGCACATCACATGCCTTCCTTATGGATTGATAAGTAGTATGGGGCCCAGCGTTTGTGGGGTACAGGAGGTTCCGCGTCCTCCACTTCTCCCTGTTATGTAACAGGCAATAAGAAGAGTTTTCAATTATCTCTGCCATACCCTACCGAAGGCACCTTCATTCTTTTCAGCAAAATGTCATATCATTTTTGTAGGAAAAAATGTTACTGAAGGAAGAACACGTAACACAGTTACTATCATCCATACGCTGACTCTTTTTCCCATATCGTGTACGCATCGTGTTAAAAAAAGAGAGAACGTGTGGACGTGTACGTGTTTTATGTTTCATAGTAGCCCCCAGCTCGGACCTCGCTACGGCAACCGCTTGTAAAACAATGTTTCATGTATAGTGCATTGTGGTAATTTCGAAAAAAAAAAAATCTACTAATCTGAGCGATATTTCCTTGTTGCCAACATTAATCTAGCCGCCATCTTGCATTATGGACGTGAGGCATTAGTATCAAGAATAGCAGTAGCATGAAGTTTTCAAGTTCAAGTGATTTTCGCGCCATTTTTGTTTATTTTCATATCACCAAGATAGTTCGTAATTTCCCCTACACGAAAAAATATGATTCGAAATTTTAAATGCTTGATTTGAAGAACCTCATAACATGTTTAATATTCTAAAACAATTAGTAATACATAATTTTATTGAGTACACAGAGGTAAAACGATAATGACTGTAAATATAAAATAACTTCGATTAATTAAACGAAACATAGACCTCTAGTCATTTCTTAGAAATTCCTGTCGGAATTACCAATACACCTTATAATTCTTGAACATTTTCATGTTTGATTTGAAGGTATTGATAAATGCCCTTGCACCTCTGTGATATATGAGCGCATTTTAATACAATGGCTCACCTTCAGGTTTCCAATGAGCTGAAGATTAAAAAAAATACATTTACGATTCAAGAATTCAGTCAAAGCATTACAAAGGATCGACCTAACCTTCATTTGCACAAAGATTGGTATCAACGCTTCCTTTTTGAAAAATGTTTAGACGAACAATATGTTTGTGTTGTTATTCTATTGGGGCAGGTTATTGTGGGTTATTGGTATTTAGACGCAGATCGCTGGTCGATAGTGGCGATAGCAACTCGTGCGCATCCGGCGTTAATGCGGCACGTGTCCATTCACACACTATTCACGGTTTTAACTTTGAACTTTACTTCAAACCCCGATTTAATGTGTATTTGTGAACTTTTATATGTACCTAAAGTGTTATTATTATAAACCCAAATATACCCCCAAACCCCTTATTCGATACACTACAAAAAGCATCAGCTAGTGGCTCACGCCATTATTTTATTATAACATTAACTACCTACCTACCTACTATATATACATTAACTACCTACTATTACCAGTGAGTGACATATTTCTGTATTTTGGTACGCAAAGAATTCACACACTAAAAAACTATTTTAAGTTATTGTGTATAGGTACATTACGCACAGATCTAAATAGCGTTTTCTATATTTTCTTTTTATCGTCACGAACCGTGCAATGGACACGCGCAACCATTAATTCGCTCATACAACTACGTTTTAGGGCACATATGAAAATGAGCAGGCCGTATTATTTCCCGTAGCGCCGGATCAGAGTTCACATTCATACTGATTTCAATTCGGTGATCTTCCTGTCATTATTCCTTATCAGGGTTCCGATTTTAATACGCGTATTATGGTACGAACTTTTGAAGAATATAATTTTAGTATTACTGATGTAATATAGATTTAAATAGGTTCAGTTGTTGGCCGCGACAAAATAAGTTATAACTACTTTATGATACAATGTGCAAAACTTGATATAAAATCAAGTTTTGCACATTGTAACTAAGCTAAGCACTCACCCATATAATATAGATTGGAAGATTGGAATTACGCCAGAAATTTTAAATAACACAGGGCGATAACGCTCAGTTTCCGCCCGGACATATAACCATTTCTGCTCCGAGCCCTTTTACAGACACACTTTTAACAGGCTACGAGTACATGCTATGCTTTTTGTAGTTGTATTACACTATTAAGATTTTTTATTTCTTTCCTTATCATATTGTAGTTTGTTATACGATAAAACAAATTTATAAAGCACATCAACCTACACAAATTCATTACGAACTCGCCGCTATTACCGCGCCATAGAAGTTCATGCAGAGTAACTTGATGTGCTGTTGACTGTACATTAAAATAATGATATCACTTGGAACTTCCCCAAAGAACTATTAAATATGTCAACATCTGGTTTCTGACATGGAATTCAGATTGTACCTTTATGTGTGACATATTTGGAGCTCTGTGTGGAAGGTTGAAGCTTGTTTACCTGAGCGGGGGCTGTCCGTCCGTGACCAGCCTGAAGAGAGGTGAATGTGGCTCCACCTGCAGTGAGCGCACGAACTCATCGAACTGAAACGAGGAAAATAAAGTGTTAGTTATAAATAACTAGTTCATCAGTAGTTTTTGTACTTTTGTTACCCGGTCAAGTCTTCCGTGTTTTTCATACATTTCATCCCTAAGGAGGCCTTTAGGGAATAATTTTGGAACAAAAATTCCTACTGATATTATGAATGCGAAAGTTTGTGAGGATGTATTGTGTGTGTACCTACGTTTGTTACTCTTTCACGAGAAATCTACTGGACGGATTGTTATGAAATTTGGTACACGGGTATAATATAACCTAGAATGACATATAGAGTTCTTTTTATCCCGAAATTTCCATGGGAGCGAACTCCCATCTAGTAAAATACATATAATGCCACATTGATCAAACAACAAACTGATCAATTAAAGTGTCATTATTATGTTTGGTACACCCAATCAAGCCAACAATTTGTTTGTGGTAACATTTCTAAATATGATGGAGGTACAAAATAGGAGTAGTTCTTTATTATATCGTGGAGGATATTACAGCCTTGGTCTCGATGCATCTTGGTCAATATTGGAAATAATTAGTTAGCTAATTACGTATAATTTACTATGCTATAAAGAATACTTTATTTTATGATGTAAATGTCCAATCAAAAGGAAAACATTCTTTTTTTTTTTTTACAACAATAAACGTAATCTTTTATTCCATACGCGCGGCTGTGTCTCGAGCCTAGTGCGCGGAATGTTGGCTTCTACTGATGCTGATTCAGAGGCCTGAAATACAGGTTTAACCTGGTTTAGGCCTTAGGCTAAGTCCACCCCCCTATATAATAAAATACACTGCAAGCAGTGTGTGTATGTGTGTGATGTGTTGTGGAAAATAAATCACGTTTTTTTCACTTGTCCCGATGTTTTTTGTCTAATCAAATCCCTACTTCCTCTTGTCCGACAGAGTTAAAATTTTCCACGTCACAGTTTACATAACAATCAATTTTGTGATAAGCATGATGATGCACCCAGGATCAACACCCAACAAGGGAGCTCCTCAAATTACATACTTACAAAATTTAAATTACTACACTGACATATTTTTTGTCACGCGTTAAATACAGCAAGATCTCCCTGATGACATTAAAAAGTTATGGGAAAAACGACATTTTTGTAAAAAAAACTTGACTCTATTTTCTTTCAAATTGGTGAAGCAGCAACCGTGTTTTGCTTGTTGATGCACAAGTCAAAATCATCTTTCATGCTATTTAAGACTGGTCATTGTTAAAATACTTGTGTCCTATTCTAGTGCTGCCCTCTGGCGCGATAACACCGCTCTATTCTAATTGTACAGCGACAAATAGGTACTACACATTCCATATTTGGTATTTCCTATCCTCTAAACCATGTTTTGTCTCGTTCCGTCTATGCGACAAAACATACTTTAGCATGTATTGCAGGTATTATGGTTTATCTTTTTTTTATGAAAAAGAAAAACAGGTTTGTCTAAATCATCTGTACCATGTCATCTTTGATTCCAATGTTCAAATTGCACTTGCGAGATCTATTCGATTGTAAATGTCAATCCATATCCCTTTTGACCATTTATTTAATTTACTGATGTTGCAAGCAGCCACAGGTTGAAGCATGAGTGGTCAAACTGGTTATGTACCTGCCTATGTGTACCTTTTAGCCCAGCCAGATTTCGGCGACATACAACTTTTATTAATGTACAATACCCGAAGCTGATTCTATAGAAAATGATTAATATGTTTTAGCTGGTGCACGCTAATTGCATGAAAGGCTTTTTGATTGGCGGAAATTTTCTTCGAGTCGAAAGTATTTTTTTTATTATCTTCTTTATTAGAAGTTATGGGAAGAAGTATGGTTTCGGGAAAACTCGGGATTATAATTTCCCTATAGCCATCCTCATATAAATAGGTCTGTCTAATAACATTAATCAATCAGGTCAGGATAGACCAGAATCTGTTGGTTTCATTTTTTAGCGCGTTCAAAGTCAAACAAACTCTTCACTAGTCTATGGTCGCGAATTCGTACGTGTGTAATTTCGTTTTAATGATTTTTTGTAATGTTTTCTTAGGGTATAACAAAAATATGAAATATGTGTGTCTGTTCGTACAGATTGATATGCATGTCTGTTCGCAAAAGCAGAAGGACGCAGCCTCCCAAAGTGTGTCGCGTCTTGCGGGACCGAGGCCGTCGAACCCGCGGGAAACAGTTAGCAAACGGGTTAACATCACCACTTAGCACTTAGGGTTAGCACGAGCTCTTGCGAGAACGACATCTTATCGACAAAGACAAAATGTATATGGTAATTATTTCTTTTACGGACGATTGAAACGCTGACTATTTTTAGTTATAATATTTGTAGATTGCGACTCGTATTCGCAAAAATTCGTGCTAACCACAGATAACTTGACGTGTTGAAGACCGGGAGCGACGACTACGTTTTCAGAATTTTATTGTGAGATCTACAGTTCGATATTAACAGCGTAAGGTAAGTGTGTGCTAAAATGACCATCTGATGGTCAGACATACAGTTTAGGTGCCAGTCTGTAATTGTAAACAAAATGCAACATTGTACATACAGAAATGAATTTCACCTTGGTTATAATTACATACCCAACATTGCCTGTGTTAACTTTTTATTCCGTGTGGAAGACCGGCCGATAGGATGTGCAAATAAACGGTCGTATGTTTAAATTATTGATTGTAAACAATGTAGACGTAAAGTAGCAAAAAGTGGACAAGTAGGTATATATCTGTATGTGTAGAAGATTCATATAAAAACGTATCCAAGAATAGACTTGTAAATTATATTACCCAAGTTGCATGATAATGCTGTTGCTATTTTATAAAATTAAAAAAGCGTGCAAACATATTTTCATTTATTGAAAGTGATATGTACAGTTTTAGAAAAATCAATACGGAATTATGCAGTGTTTTAATTAATTACCTATTAATTGCATAAAATAATCTGTCATTCATGCACTTTCACTTCAGAAATTAGAGTTAGAGGAAACCTCACGTATAGGAACGAAACCTCAAGCTCAATTTTGAAACAAAATGGCATAGTTTCGTTGGATAATCTTCTCGGCCGTTAAAAACATATTTTTGATCTTATGATGAGGTGACGGTGAGACTCCACGCCTAACATAACAACTTCGCAAAATACGCGTGTGTGGATCGTACGAATTCCTAACAGTTATATAGCAATGGCGTCATATTTATAATACCACTGCCACTATAAGAAATTCTTTCACATGGATGAAAACACCGAGAGCAACTAGAGCATTCGTGGCAGCGTTCGTGTCCGTGACATAGCAGACTTGACACCAGGAGTGTCGCTTTCACTGGTACGGCCACGTCGTGTAGAAACCAGCAAATTGCATAGGAGAAAAAATGTATGGTTATATCGCTTCCGCCCAGTCCTGGCAGAAGGAGCAAACCCAAGAAGTGCTTGCTTGATGTCGTCGAGGATGATATGACAATGGTCTGATAAATAGGGACGCCGATATTCGTGTGAAGTGGAGGAGACACCCTGACCCGACGTTCTATGGGAACGGAAGGAACTAGAAAAACCCTCAGAAGAGAGAGAGAGACACCATGCACCTGGCTCACGGCTCCGACGTGACGTACTACTTCTATAGAGTAAGTACGTGATTTGTTGTTAATTTTGGTTATTCTCACTTGAATATGTCAACGCGAGCACACTATAGAATAAGTAATAAAATTCAAGTTTGTTATGTTTCCTCATAGATCAACAAAAAGAAGTTCTGACTGCCAATTGCTGACTTTGCTAAAAGATTATGTTTATATTTTTACGTACTTTTCTTGTTAGTAAACGACGGGTTTAATTAGGTACATTTCTTATACATTGTTTGGAAAAAGTTTACCAGTAAAGTACATGCTTAAGCTGTGGTAACATCGCGTTAGTTCTCTTTAGGAATGATATTGTTGCCTTTCAGCTAAGGTGTAGTATAGAGTATAGAGGGTTAGTATAGAGCTTCTTCTTCTCCATTTTGCATTATTTTCAGTAACCTTAACTTATCTGATCCCTATCGTTCTGTCCCGGCTTCGCTCGGGTAAAAACGTAATAAACAACACACCTAAACCTTCCTTACGAATCACACTGGTGAAAACCGCATGAAATACGTGCAGTAGTTTTTGAGTTTATCACGAACAGACAGACAGACAGACGCGGCAGAAGACTTTGTTTTATAATTTGTAAGGATGTAAGGACTGGAACGCATACAAAAGCAGCTATGAGACCTTCTGTACGAAGGTCGAAGGGTTACGATTACGAGTGATTTTCCAAGATACAGATCTACACGTGAGATACCTTAATAGACGCATAAACTGTTTAGATCTACAGATATACATGATGGGAATGCCCAGAAACTAGTTGACATTGACCAAAGGTGACATCTACACGCATTTATTTTGATTTTGATTCCTTGTTTTTATACAAGCATTTATTGCTTGTAATGTAACTTAAAATTGGCTATTTTCTAACTAGTAAAGTCAAAAACTTTTTTGTAATGTCGAAAACAAAGATATGAAGCCAAAAAGCTTTGCATACATCATATATTTTAATCAGAGTATAGTACCTAAATCCCGTAATTAATAAAAGTGACGATAGTGATAATTAATTATACACTTAGTCTGTTTTGTTTTTATTTAAATACCTTAAGCATTTTGTTTTTACCCAGACAAATTAAGTCAATTGAGATTCCATAAATATTTTTATCCTATTATGGTTATAGGTCATTGTGAGAAAGACAGATTTTGTGAAATACATTGGGGGAAGACACTTTAATTTACACCGAGGGACATTTTGGTTGGACATAAACCAAAAAAATCATCACATTTGCGATCTCTGATCATTTACCCGGTTTCTTCCTTAGCCATTGAGCGTCGAAGCCCATACATCATATTTGCGATTATTTTATAGAATTTGCCGCCAAAATCCAGCGCCACAGTTGCTGATAAAAACAATGGCCGTTCTATATTGATAGACTGACATTTCAAATATTGCTTGGACTTTCAGGACGCGATTTGTCAAAATCAAAATTAAATCATTTATTCAGTAATTAGTATACACGTACGTAATGTATGTACTCACCTGCAGTACAACTACCTCCAAAGGCTGCCCTGTCTGGAGCTCCTCGGACGGCCTCCTCGTGGGCCTCACTGCATATTCTCTCTCGCCTATTATCTGTAATAAACGTCAAAATATTGTTATTTTTTAAACAAAATGGCGCCAGGGTATGGCGAGGTTGGGCCATTCGGCCAATAATACATTAGGGACAAATTACACTGATTAGTTAGCTACAATCAATCAATCATTTATTTCCCATTCAAAATTTATGGTAAAAGTACATTATAAAGATCTCTATGTCCTACCTACCACTAGGTTTTATACTGACAGTAGTCGAAAGTAAGTTTGAGGATTGTGTTATGGAATAATGATTTAACGATACAATATTTCATGATTAACTTAAGTACTTAAGTAAGTAGGTACATTACATATAGATAAATAAAAATAAAGGCTTGATGTCGTAAGGGATGATGCGAGCCAAAGTCTGACAACCAGGGATGTCCACGACGACCGTGCGAAGTGCAGACGTAAAAGTAGGAAAAGGACGGCCAGGGCAGATATACCGACGCTCAGAAGAGATATAGATAAGACAGCATATCATCTATTCTTGCAAATTCGGTGGACTAAGTATACTAACTAATAAAATGTACGTACTTATAGCAATTCAACATAAGTTTTTATCTATAGGTACATTAGTTATTCATATAATTTACATTAACAAAACCTTCGTTTAGTGAAACTGAGAAATAAATTATACCCTTCAATGTAAAAGAAATCGCATTACGTGTATAATTTTATTATTTTGTAGCTTAGGTACAAGATATCCTTCTATCAGTTGAAAAACCTAGTTATCTAAAAAAACAACAACAAATCATATCTATATTTTTTTCAGTATATTTGTTGTTATAGCGGCAACATCATCTGTGAAAACTTCAACTGTTTACGGTTCATGAGATACTTACTGATCACAAATGGACAGACGGACGGACGGACAGCAGAGGCTTAGTAATAGGGTTTCGAGTACGGAACCCTAAAAAAATATTTTGTATTGTATGTATGTGTTGGCCTAAATGACGCGTTTGCGGGTAGGACCACACAATATTACAAATTTAACCTGTAAGTATAATGATCATAATCATTTAGCACATGATGCGTCCATTTGGGTTAAAAGCCTTTGATCGTTTTGTCATAACTCTGATTGATTGGTCAATTATCTTAATAGCTTATCAGAAATAGGTAACTGTCGTATTGTGTATTAACGCCTATGTATATGATATTTTCCTCTGATTAAAAATGTATGTTAACTTTAAAGTACTTAACAATTTCTCAAAAAAAATGCCTCAAAATATAATATCAGCAATCTATACAACTTAATAACAAAAATTCACATACCTACACAAAACAAAAACGGCATAAATTGAAGTAGAAGTTAGATTTTTAAAATCTAACTACTACAAAGAATTAAAATAAAAGCAAAGACACCTATGCGTCTTCGCGCTTCGAGTTTCGCGCATGCGTAAGTCCCACGAATAGAGAAGTTGACAGCTTAAACTCTGTTGTCATTGTCAATCATAAACAATACGCGACATCAGTCAAAGGTCAATTACGTAAACGGCGATTATCCGAAGAATATTAACGTTGCAACTCTAATTGGCAATCAAATAACTTCACATGTTGGTTGGTACGTTTTATGACAACTATGAAAAGAGCTATTGCGCACATGAAGCGGGTTCTCAACACTGGACGCCATAGAAAACCGGTTACATTAAAAATAAGTTTTCTTTGTAACGTGTTACGTGAAAGCTGATTTAATTTTCGTGTTAAGCGTGGATTTTTCCGTTTATATCCGTTCTTAGTTTACTAACATATCTATTTCCTATTTTGACCATGCAAATTATGTCTAATATGGTGTTAAAATATGTACCTAACTACCCTAGTAATACTAAACAAATGGTTCATACACTCATCTCTAAGATAATGATCATCATCAGGTTTGGAGGTCAGCATACGGAAACCCTCGCGGCTTTGGGCCGCTATTTTCAGTTGGTTTTACGTTCAATAAGATAATAATATGTTTATAAAAATATCCTATATTGCAACAGATTCAGAATAAATAATTTTAGACTGTTGTGAAGCAAATCTGCAATCTTCAATTATTAATCATAATCATAGACAAAACATAGGTAGGTAGCTTTGTCTAAAAATCATACAGAAGTTAAATGTTTCTAATTTCAAACTGGGACGGCCGACCCCACGCCAATCACAATGCAGGACGATAACCTATATTTCTTTTCTACCAATCAACAACTTGGACTGTTTGTAAACAATAACACGAATGAGATTTAAAATGGCGGCGGGCGGGATAAAGGCGCCATTAAAATTGGAATGTTGCTGTAAAAGTGTGAAAATTGATTGAAAAGTTAAGTACATTACAATTTTCGTTTTTATTATTATCAAGAAGGTAATAAAATTATTCAATGAAAACGATGGATATATCACAGTGAAAAAAAAAAAAGAATTAAGTAAATACTTTTAAATCAAGTTGATCAATTTTAGAGATTTATTTTGTCTCAGTGTCCAAAGTTAAGAATGTAAATTTTGCAGGTGGGTATAATATAGCATATTAAACTAAATAATTGCGAAGCAAAATTGTAAAAACGACGTTGACAAAAGTCGTTTACGAGTGGCTTCGCAACTAGCTAACGTCGCTTTTCTGTCGTCGCTGACATTTGACCGAAGCATGCGCAATGCGTGTCGCGACCCAGCTCGCGCTTTACATACAATGAAAAAATATGTAGGTACCATGAACAGAAAATATTGAAGCCGAATTGAATTTTCTTGTAATTGTCGCCGTGTTTTTTATATTATACTTAGTTATATGTATACTTTGGAATGTATACACAGACATTATTCTTCATCTGAATCTTTTCCAGGATATGTGGTGCAAAATGACTTTCATCGTGTACTAAATCGGGGGTGACCTGAAATGGTATCAGTCAATGTACGTACTTGAATAAGTACCTACTCAAAGGATATAGGTATCTAATTTTTTCAAATTCTTGAACAATTGAATGCATTTAGCATTAACTTCATATAAAACATCGAAGACAAAACAGAAACTCAAACTTATAAAATTTGATAAAACAAATAGGTAAAAAATACCACACGAGCTACGAAATATGAATAGAATTCCCATCAAGATCAACTAGTAGTAGATAACAGAGAAATATGTTTATTCATACGGTTGGGAAAGTTGAACAACCTGCTACGGTCAGACATAGTGTAGTGCAATGGCAACAGTGTAGCAGCTTACGCGACGTCTTGGGTGTGGGACTAAACTGGACTGAATGCTACACGACGCGATTTAAGGACTTGCGGCGTGTTATTATAATGTATTTGCTCCTAGGCTACTAGTAAACATGTCAAAACACTGCCTTTAACAATAATAATATAACAAAATTGATGTTAACCAACCAACCTAATACCAACTTCATCTCATCACATTTCCCACTTATATTATACAGGCGAAAGTTTGTATGTTTGTTACATCTTCACGCTCAAACAGCTGGGCTAATTTATATAATAATTTTGGTATTAAGGTAGCTGATAACTTGGATTTAACACTTTTAACCTGGAAGTACGCGATTCCCGTGGGATTTGGTTAAACAGTCTCATTGTCAATGGCTCAAGATTGTCAAATAGCTCAATATTGTACGGTATTCTCAAATGTTGGCTGGAAGGGCTATACTCGTATATCGTTGTATTATTTTGTACTGTTTTTGTTTTATGGACAATAAAGATATTTGTATTATATTGCAGGTAAATTTCACTTAAATATATAAAATAATTATTTCAAACAAAATCCTACCTTGCTACCTATGTATTGCTACCTTTTGGCTATAAGTAAACAAATAGGTAAAGGTGACATTTTTTTTTGTTTTGTGCTATTTCGCGACGTGCTTGACTACTCAACCGAATTATCATGATTAAGCATACAATTCGATACAACTTAATCAAATACATACATTCGAAATAAAGGTAGGTACAATATTATATAGAAAATACTGTTCCCGAGATTTAAATTAACGCGAAAGAAGCCGCAGGCAAGTTAGCTAATCATCTTGGATTTATCTTACATTACAAAAGCAGTTATAATAAAAATAAAAGCATGATTAACATCTCTTAATTGGTGCTATTCGTTAGACTTTATTCGTAATGACTGGGCAGCCACAAACTGTGACGACAAAGTGACTGCAACACGCGGACTTGCTGTGACACGGTTGCATAACGACCACTAACGTCAACCACATGGAACTCTGTTATTCTCATATTCGTTTTTTTATTATTATTTATTTTTAGACATCAACATGATTATTTTATACAATTTGCTTAGATTGCTTAAGCCAGGTATTTTAAGCATGATACGTTATCTAGAATACAGTATTAAAAATCAAACAGTTACTCCTAGGTTTTTTGCAAATTCTATTTTGAAATACTACATCCTCGCGGCGTGTGGTTCCGGCCCTAGAATAAGGCCACTCTATATCCTCCCGTGGATGTGATGACAAAGGAACACAAAGCCTTAACAGCTGATAGGCAACAATAGCATTCCCAAAGAGGGTTGACGCCAGGCCGGTTAAATAATAATATAAATAAAATCGTAAAATCGTAGCCAAATCTTCCAAATTAAATAGCATTTTTTAACCTAAAACCTGGGCGTTAGGGCGTCACAGCTCCGAATGCAACCGGGACACGCGAAGGTGAGAGAGAGATTTATACTACGTCTTATGTTACAAGATAATGTATCACATCAACCATAAATTAGAACGAAAGCTAAGTAGAATGCTGGTTTTTCCTTGCGGTAAATAAATGCTTTCATACAAACAACGCATTGTACCCTAAATACATACATAAAAGCAACAAAAAACATTCGAATGCAGAAACCGGTCTATTCATGCTGTCAACAGAACATGAACCTGTCCAAATTAACATCAAATTTGGCCTCTATCACCGCCGCGTAGAGTTGACTTTATACTATACAAAATATCGCGTGACAGGTGCCTCATCAAGACACTTCACTATTATTTTTAAAATGACAGCTATTATTGTATACTTGACGCTCCAGTACATGTCATTATTTACTATAGTCCGCTTCACGAATAAAATCCCTAAACGCGACGACATCAATAACGTGTCCAACCGGTTACCGGTAGCACATATTGCAACGGGACATCTTACGTTGAGCGGACTGTACCGTAGTTGCACACGACTACTTAAAAGATCCTCCGACGCTCAATGGCGAAGGAAATAACCGAAAAATCCGTAAGATTGAATTGAGAGACTCAAAAAGGCTTTCCGTAAGTAAGAGAATTTCTCTTTCTCTGAGCGTATTCCGGTTTCTTCCTCAGCCGTTGGGCTCAGAGCCAAGGATCCGCTAAGTCAGACATTCCTAAAATTCCTAATTGTAAGCCATCTCAGATATTAACGTCCAATACTGTTTAAGTGAGTTTCTTACGACATTTTTTCTCAGCACTGGTTGTTTCGAAATGCTAGTTAAGTTTCTAGCTTTGAGAAATGCTGTTTTTTTATGGCATGACCCCTTTATTCTTCTCAGGTCTGGACATTTTAACCCCAGACGCAAAAAGAGGGGTGTTATAAGTTTGACCGCTAGGTGTGTCTGTCTGTCTGTGTACGTATGAGCTATCATCAACAGTTGAACCGATTTGGATGAGTTTTTTTTTTAATATTTGATAGCTAATTTTTATACGGTGGTTCTTATGTTTGAGCAAAATCGGTTCAGCAGTTTTAAAGTTGTAGCGAAATGAGTATTGAAAGCCCCCGACTTTCTTTTTAAATTGTCTAACAAATAAACTTGTTTAAAAAAGTTTTAGGTTGCTGTTATTGCGGTTGTAGGAGACTGCTGCGCTCTGGATTGGTGTCAGATAGCACACAAAACAACCTTAAATTACATTCGTGTATGTACGACATTGAGGGAAAGTACTTTCCTTTCCTACAGTATTTCCTGTGCCTGTTTAAGTAACTAGTTTAAACTTTTAAAACTTTCTTGGAATTATCTCTTTTATCAATGTCCGTAACTTTCGTTTCAATATTGTTTGATAATCATTAAATAAACTGTCACATGTGCTTTCAATTTGTTACATTATATATCTATTTGTGTGGAAGTGTCTACGTTTGTTACACTTTCATGCAAAATCTACTGGACGGATTGTTATGAAATTTGATTTCGATCCACATGCCATTTAACCATTACACCACCACCGTTTCAAAAATAATAATCTAACCCGAAATCTGTTTATAGATACGTCTATTAAAATAACAGATTACAAAGTAAGTATAAATAGATCTTTTCTTTTACACCAAGCCATCAATTATTCGCAAGTAATAATTTTGCATACAATAAATACCTACCTACCTTGACTTCCTGGGTCGTCAGTCATCACATGAACAAACTGTTTAATTGCGCTAGCGCAGGTTAGATGTCAAGTCTGCCGAGCTAGCTATTAGGTAAGTTATTTTATGTGTTATTTACACAGACTTGACATTACACCACGTGTTAAATATATGGATGTTACAACCCTACCAATCTTTACACCTAAACACTAAACCTTCTTCAGAAAACATACATCTATTGGTGAGAACCGCATGAAAATTCGGTGCTATCAGATCTCCTATTTTGAATAAAATAATATTCTCTATTCAAACGAGTCGTACCTGACCCCAAAGAACTAGGAATATTTAAACTAATGCATTTAACTAATGCTATGCTAATATTGAACACAACATGCTATTAGTAAATAACGTACATCGTTTTGAAACGCTTGTGGATTTAAACAAATTGTACAAGAAACACAAAGCTGTTTGTCGAGGCAGTTCTAATGTATGTGATGTGTTTTCAGTTAGTTGGTAAATAGTACAGTTAAAATAGTATTGACTTCGACGAAAATAATAGTTTCTTTACCCCGTGTCACTACCGTTTTTATAAGAATTCCACAAGTCCTTACAGACGAACAGACAGTCGCGGCGGACTTTGTTTTTACAAAGTGCACTGCCGCGTCTGTCTGTTCGCTATAAAATTAAAAACCACCTTTTTCCCAAGCCAACGTTTTCACCAATAGATATTGGGTTCCTGAGGAAGCTTTGGGTGTATAATGTGTTGTGGCACGGGTCCCTAATATATAAAATCAATGTTTATGTCATACTTTTCCAGGTTATATTCAACCCGTGTAGTAAATTTCATAACAATCCATGTCCTACATTTTGCGTGAAAGAGTAAGTGAGTAAAGGTAAGGTAAGAGTAACATACATACATCCTCACAAACATTCACATTTATAATTAGTAATATAATACATAGAATAAAAAAAATGTCAACACACAAACACTTTTCGTCAATATTGAACATTTGAAATATCCGCAACAAGCTTCGTCAAAAATTTCATCTAATAAAAACCTATCAAATATTACTAATTATTATAATCGATTATCAAAAATAACCTCAACTAAATATAGAATGTGTTTATCTATTTACTATAGAGGTAGGCGCTATAGTATGGACAAAAACAGTATGATGTCACTATGACGCCAGTGTGGACCATTAGATAAATATAATGTTTGTAGTAACTTTTGCGAGGTATTCACACTCAGTTATGACGTTAATTGCAAATGATCAATCGATATTGACAGAGATAAATCGATTATATCGATTGATTATGGACACAGAATTGCAATATGTTGGGAAAATGTCAAAGATCGAGGCTCTTGTCCGCAGAAACGGAAAGATCTGAATTTTCAAGCGTCCAATGTCGCGAGCAAAAGCTATCATACGATTATTTACATAGCTCATCTTACAGTTTTAAAACCACTTATATTTTATGTTAGTCTAAGTACAAAAGTACGTGTATTTTTTGACCTTTGTGCCTTAGAAAAGTAAATATGATATCAAATAAAAGGGTTTTCACATTCTCTTACAGTGACCACATCAACATTAAATTCATTGCAAATTCGTCTTTATTACGTGACAATAGAGTTGTAAGGTAACTTATCATGTAGAAGACTAAAGTGTTTAGTAATGTCTTGGCAAACATTGTTATGTGAAGGGTGTAGAAAATACTATAATATTGGTATTTGCGTGTTCCAGTACTTGCTATGTATTGAGCATTGCTATTTCAACATACGAATCCTTACATATTATAAAACAAAGACCTCTGCCTCGATGTTTAAGTGTTGAAGTATGATTGTTAAGATAAGTTTAGGTACATAATTTACAAGCTATTCCCGCGTATATTTTGCACGGGAACAGTTACTTTTCCGGGATGAATGGTACCCTATCTCCTTTTGCATAGTTCAAATTAAATGTACGCAAAATTTCAAGAATATCGGTTCAGTAGATATAGAGCTTGAAGAGGTAACAAACAAAAAAACAAACATTTTTTTATAAATATAAATAAACTTAGTTACACATTTACAATATTAGCTAGGATATATATTTACCCGAGCGAAGCCGGGACGAGCCGCTAAACATAAAACTGCTCACATTCTCCCCTCTCCTCCTAACTAATATTATAAATGCGAAAGTAAGTTTGTTTATTTGTTACTTCTTCCCGCTCTATCTACTCAACCAATCTTCTTGAAATTTTGCATAGGTACGTCATGTGGTTTGGAGTATGAAGAAAGACATCACAGACACCTTTAATCCAGGAAAAATATTTTACGCGGGCAAAGCCGCGCGCTTTTGCGCGCTAGTTTAAAATAATTACGCGTTCTGATTCATATCAAAAATATTCAGATGTCAAAAGGAAAACATATAACGGGCAGTGGTTCTAATAGCTATAATTAATGCAAGCGAGACTGGTTTTCTGTTTACGTGTATTATTTTGTGGTTTAGGAACAAACCACGAACTGTACTAACTACCATAATGATTATCTGTTTTCCACTATTTTTAATGCAGCTATCCGAAATGAACGATGCTGCTATATTCTTACAATTGGGTGTTACTTATATAGTATAGGTTGCCCGCAAGTCCGCGCGCGGTAGCTTATGTTTGAATTCGGGTCATTATTACCTATATCTATTCTAAATTTCATCCAAATCGGCCCAGTGGTCTGGCTGTGAAAGTGTCAGAGAATGCGGACAGATTTTCAAATTTAAATTTATTAGTATGGAAATCCCATATAATACAGTATTGGTACATAGATTATATACACAGTATTGGTAAAGTAACATGCTAAAAATTATTTTGACTTGAAACATATTCTAATTGATTATACCTACTACGAAATATGTCGGATGCTACTTGGTTGAATAAAAACTATTGCACGTAACACAAATGAAAAACAACTAAAGTGCATATAGATTGCGAAACCCGTGCACTTTTTGTATGGAATTGTGGCTGTACAATTCCATACAAAAAATCGCAGGTGCGCACAGACCTTAAATCAACCTAATTTATATTTACGTACCTACTTCCCTTGCAGAAAATTATAAAATAAACATACAGTTTAAAAGATAATATAACTTAATTGTGTACTAGGGTGACATGAACGCACGGAGCCTTGTCGGGAGCGGAGGCCAAGCCTTGGCCCTGCATAATGACAAGCATTAAACATTCTAATTCCTTGGCGCGCTGCTACCCTGGTACTTCAACTCGCAATTAAATTGACAATGTATGCTTTATCGCGTTGGAAATTTATGTCTCTATAAATTATATTTACAGATTGGACGCAAATTAAAGTAATTTTAACCGTAGGTAAAAGTGAAGTAAAATTAAATATTTATTGTAGTGAAAACCGTTAGCTAATTAATTACTACATAGTTAGGATTAGAGATCTCACAAACACTTAATTTGGAATGGTCGAATTGCTCAATTAACTAATTTATGATGACATAATTTCCCCCTTACTAATAAAAATGTTATCCTCTGATTAGCCTCGGAATAGTTATACTTTGTATTGTCTCGTTCTTTCAATGTCCAATATTGAAAAGAGAGAGAGGGACAAAACGAAGATAGTCAATTCCGAGTCTAATCAGAGAACTAAATTTTAATTTATAAAGCGGCAAAAGAGTAAGACATGAAATAGAAAAAGCAAGTGCATCAGCACAGCAGACTTGTCCCATGGAAGGATCTTTTCCAGCATTAAGAAACAGTTACAAACACAAACGGCAAAAGAATCAATGTTAATATATTATGGATCTCATACTCGAATAAGCTTTGATTAGGGAACTTAACTTGATTCTATACCTATATATATAACACAACAAATAGAAGAACTTAGAGCTGCACAAACCATAATCTCCAGTGCTCCACGAAAATATTGCTCCCTACGTAAAAGTACCGACTAGAAAACGAATAGTAAAATGAATTAACCAATTTTGAAGTCATTATTTGAAATAAAAAATAGGAACTCTAACAGTAAACCAAAAATAAGTGTCGACTTTTGTCGACATCGTCGGTAAAAATAAAACAAGCATGGGGCTGGTACGTCGCGTGCTGATAAAGTAATATTAAAAAATTGAGTTTCACATGTGGATATATAGGTAGCCCTATATATCCACATGTGAAACTCAATTTTTTGGCTAATTCCAAGCAGATTTATCTAGTCGCTAGTTTATCTAACACTAAAATATGATATTGTATAAGAAAATGGTGAAACAAGCACATGATCCGTCAAATGCTTAAAAGGTTCTGTCTTCAAAAAAGTTTGACAACACATACGTAAAACATACGTGTAGTCGTCATGGAATTAGTAAGTACTGCGTACAAAGTACTTATTAAATCCATGGTAGTCGTATATTTTTAAACCTTTGACCCCGGATGAAAACTGTCAACTTTGCGTGCAGTGAAAGTGTGACCTTAAAAATGATTTTATTGTACTAAGTCTATGTTATGTAGTGCTTTATACGTAAATGCTTATAAAATAGTGAAACCACAGCGGCGAAAAGAAAATTGAGAACAAAAAATTCATTGTTAGAAAATGATTTATGTATATTGTGTTTTTATGACGTTTTTTGCGAAATAGCATTACAAGTGAATTACAAAACAATCTATTTTGTTTGAGAGAGAATTACTAAGTGGCATTAAATCCACCAAATGGTAACTCGTGTTGTCCAATAATGTTTAAATAAATAAATAAAATGAAAGTCATAAACGATGAGGTTTGCTTTTAAATTATTACTCATAATCATACGATTATTTGATACTACAATAGTATAAAAACACGTGTCACGTCTGAACGTTCACCATTATCGTAATTCAAGGGGCCAAAAATCGATCGAGTCGGAAATACATAAACAAAAGATAAAACTAACGGCATACATTGTGATTTGTGTATAACTAATTACACCTGCTACACGCTATCACCTAAGTCGGTCATATGCCGACGCGAATGCACGCGTTGTTTGTGTGAGTGCTTTTATTTACCACAATGAAAAGCCATCAATGTATGCCGAATCTACTAAATTTCTGCGAACGCCCGCGATAGTGTGGAGCCGGCATTACAATATCTATTTAATCTTAAGATTTTAGCGATAATTCCGGGTTCTTATTGTTTAAAGGCTTATGATTACCCTTTGTACCCATGGATAGATTAGCCTGGACGTAAAGACACATATTATGCTCTGTGGCTTATTGATATCCATATACTTCCATCCATGCTATCCATATTTATATATGGATAATTAATAGGGACCAACACTTTTTAAATGATTTTCTTTCGGCATTTCTTCTCAGCAGTGGTCGTTCCGAAATGCTAGTAGTTTGTAGCTTCGGTAAATATTATTTAATTTATATTATGACGTGAAAAAGTGCCTGTGAAGGCATGCATATTCATACTAAGATTATAAAAGTCTGTCTGTCTAGCCAAATAGGTATGTGATATATATTTATTTATGTGCGTGTGGTCTGAGGGCCCACTTCTTGAAATTCTATATAAAGTTATGCTTGAGATTTAGTGAACATTCCAAAGGAATTGTGAAAGTTGGAATTAGTATGTGATGTTATTTATTCAGTTATTCAATCGGTCTGTAGGCAGTCGTCAAAGTCGTAACATATGTCTTTAGGAGACTTAAATAAAATCTGACACCAGTAATTGACAAATCCAAAGAACGATTAAATTTTGTACACGAAATAAATCAGTCTGTTTGTGAGGTTTTCACAACTAAACTGCGGGACCGATTTTGATTAAATTTGTAATAGATATACAGAAGGTCAAACATGGACTACCGCAGGCGGAACTGCGGGCAATAATTAGTAATTGAATTAAAGTAATACGCCAAGGATTTCTTCAAGATAACTCCGCAAATCAAACCAATCTATAAAAAAGGTTTTATTTATCGATTAAGTATAAATAATTACACGTGGCCTTGTTTATTTTCACAAAGGATGAGCAATTAATAAGATCGTGATAATTACTTAAATTAAAAACTAAGTAAGTATTTATATATAATCGTCGTCCAGTCCAGAAACGTCTATCCTATCCTATAAAAGCGAAAGTATGTTTGTTATTCTTTCAAAATTTACTGGACCGATTGTTGTAACTTGGCGCACGGGTAGAATATAGCCTGGAATAACACTTAGGGTACTTTTTATTCCGAAATTCCCACGGGAGTAACAGTAAACGATATAGATATTAAATAATTCAGAAAAGTTGCCTGATGTGAGATGCATGGGCACACAGTTAGCACATATTATAAAACAACGTCCTCTGTCTCTCTGTCTGTACGCTTAAACTCAAAAACTACCTCAATATTTTTCATGCGATTTTCACCAATAGATTGTGTAATTCTTGAGAAAGGATTAGGTTTATAATGTATAATGTTTTTACCCGAGCAAAGCCGGGAGCAAGGCAAGGTAATTTGCTTTGCTGTTGGCTGTGTGTGTCCATAAATATTTATGTATATACGAGTAATGCAACCTTCACGGCTTCTTGTCAGATTTTTAATGATCATTTTAATATTGGCGGTAATCCCCCTAACATTTACGAGTATTTACAGACTAAACATCACCATTGATACAAAGATATATGTGCTGTAAATATTGTAATTTCGCGCGTACGATGACGCGGGCAAAAGCTAGTTGAGAGTAAGCTTGTTTAATGTCTACACGATGCTCACTGAGGTCAATTATAATTATACTTTAGATATAATTAACTGATAAAACGATAACCAGTAATTAATTATGAATATAATAACTCAATAAAAACAAGCTATATTAGCATTTCTATGTATTTTCACTTGAATAAACATATTTTTTGTCACCGCTTATTTTCTACGCTCCCGTGGGAATTTTACAATAAAAAGACGCATGGGTCTTTCTCCATTATCGTATCTATATATCAAAATTCATGAAACATATTCTAGTGACTTTCAAGAGAGAAAAACATCGCTGAAACAAAAGACATCAACGATCTAAAATGTAGGTACATCCTTCTGTCCCTACAAATTATTCGCGTTCGCAATATACACAAAAACTACTGCACAGATATTCATCCGGTATTTACCAATAGATATAATGTGATTCCTGAGCAAGTTTTAAGTGTATAATTTTTTGCTTTTATCCGAGCGAAGCCGTGACGGGCCGCTAGTAATATTATAAATGCGAAAGTTTGTGAGGATGTGTGTATGTATGTACAGGTTATTACTCTTTCACACAAAATTTACTTGACCGATTGTTATGAAATTTGGTACCCAGGTAGAAATAACCTGGAAAAACACATAGGGTACCTTTCTATCCCGAAATTCCCACGGGAGCGAAGCTCCGGGGCGCGGCTAGTGTTTTAAAAAGTAGGAAAGCACACTCTGGACGCCGAGGCTGAGGATGGAGCTGCGCTCAGATGAGCTAGATAATGTAGGCAGAGCTATTCAAACGAACTATGTGGTTGTGTCAGCAAATCTGTTAATTTGACAGTTCTTCAAAGCACACTATAATAAAATTGATCGACGACGATTGACGACCTTGGTGGCGCAGTGGTTAAAATGCTTGCCCCTGAAACGAGAGGTCCCGGGATCGATCCCCGGTCGGGTCATGATGGAAAATAATCTTTTTCTGATTGGCCCGGGTCTTGGATGTTTTATGTATTTGTTATAAACTATACTACCGTTGTGTTAGCATCCCATAACACAAGTCTCGAACTTACTTTGGGGCTAGCTCAATCTGTGCGATTTGTCCTAATAGGTATATTTATTTATTTAAAACCATATTTTACACTCCGACAGAAATCTCTAAAAAAAAATTAAACCTTAAAATTTCAAACGCGCAATCATTGAGGTACACACAACAAGTTGCATGCCCTGCATGAGCCTCTATGACACGGTAAGCGGCGAGCTTGCAATTAATTTGGGTAGGTTAGTGCGGTTGACTGTACATATATATATATATAATGCCCGGCAGTATTGCCAATTTGCTCCACAAGTCTATATAGAAAGTTTATAACTAATATTATAAATGAGTAAGTAATATTGTTTGTTAAACCCCTTTACGTTCTTTATATAGTCTTCTTGAAATTTTGCATATACACGATTAGAAGTATTGATTTCATCCCGGAAAAATAACTGTTCCTGTGGGAAACCCAACGCGGGGAAAGCCACGGGTAAAGGCTAGCATATAATATTTTCGAATTTGTACTGAAATCGTTGGCTTGATAGCGTAATGTAGTGTAGGTTAAAAAAAATTATGCTAATCTTAAATAAACTAAATGAAAAAATATAATAAATATGAAAATATCATATATCTTGTGCAACATATTATTATATGAACATAACATGATCGCAGATAGTACAAAATATCCCACGATATGTTGCGGTTTATCTTATCAGTGCCAGATGATTTTGCTAAACCTTATCATTATCAGGCTACATTCGGCCGACTGTTTGCTCTGAGGGCAATTAACCTGTGTTGGGGAAAATCTAAATTTCTTTGATGTATTAGAATCTTTTCTTCTACCCTGTATATGTGTCCCGCTACAGGGGTCACTCCCCTTTCTTCTCATGGCTGAGGGTTGTTGTGGTCATTACGTGGAATTGTACAACTTTCTTGGCATTAATAATGGAGTGGTTTGCCATTGCCTTCTCCATTTCACACACAAGTTAATAATCAACCAGATTGCAGGAAAACATCGTGTGTTTTCCTTCACCGGAAGTGGTGGATGATGAAAACAACTATACATGAATCAGATTGGTATACAAACTCATATGGCACGAGTAGGATTCGAACCTGGAACTTTTCGATCCACGGGCGGGCGTCTTAACCATTACACCACCACCATTTCCCTTTCCTTTTCCAAAAATCTTTATTCACCCCCGCAGTAATTCATCCATGACTCCCGCCATCTCTTCCGCAGTCTCCCTTTGCCCCTATAAGCCCTTCTTTGAGTGCCTCAAAGAGTAGCCAGTCGCTTATCCTTATCCAGATTCCGTGGTAAATTTACGCGGGCGAAGCCGCAGGCAAAATCTAATTAATTATAAAACAAATTTCCAGTGTCTGTTTTAGGTCTATGATCTATTTGTATGTATGTTTAGATCTAACTATATGTATGCTTCGATTAAAAAATACATTTTTGACGCCAGCTTTTTTTATCGTCAGAGTGTACACATACTTATGTCACGTCCGTATATTTAAACCGTTGATAAGTTACCTGGTCGGCAGCCAATCCTGAGTGTACCATGGTCAATATGGTCATGCATTCATAATACTGTACTGTCATTCAAACTAAACAAAATATCAGCTCAATCCGGTGAAGTCGTCGACGTCTGAAGAATAGGTACACCCGAACAGGCAATGAATTGAAGCTTATATAATTAATTTCTCCCTCTCTCACCGTTTTCCCTGTTGTTTTCTCAGCCAAAAAAGCCTCCGAGCCCAGGCGCTTTTCTACTATTTCTTCTCAATTTTGCACGGTCTTGAGTAGTCTTCATATGTAATTTCCACGCGGAAAAAGTCGCGGGCAAAAACCAATAACGTCATAAATTGAGATGTTTTATATTTCGTCACGTTTGGTAAACGTGGCCGTATTACAGTGAAAGTTGTATAATTAGGAAGACAGCGCGAGCGACACACGTCGATCCTTGTGATTCTTTAGAGTGCTTGCTATGTTATTTATTTGCGGCTTATGGTTCCGCCCTAGAATAGGACCTCTTCATGTCCTCCGAACACGTCAGGCAGTCATCATTTTAATTTTATCTTGGCCGGAAGCGGAACAAGGACCGCGTGCAGGGTAGGTGTCAAGTCGACAGATTATGAAATATCGAAACATGATTTGTAAAATTGCAAATTAGTTAACAATCCCACGAGAAAATGTATCAGGTCATTGCATGGGATCTCATATACTTGATATGTGAGCATAATGGTTGATGTTATGGCTAACCTCCGAAGTGCAACTACAACAACAACAACCTATAGGTTTAGCCGACTGGACTTAGTGCAGCTAGTCTCAGTTGGGGCTACCTCTAGGTGCATCAGTTCCACTAGACCTAGATGTAGCCAACTTTACAGTGATATATCCAATTGTATACGAAGTCAATACGCAATGTACACGTCGGTGTGTATTCGACTGAATTCACACAAGTAGCAAATGTTGAAATACGGTCGCAGTAACTGGTTCGTGTACTGGAAATATGGCCAGTAATAAATCCGACTTACATGATTATGGTACTAATAGTAATTACACATACAGACAGACACGCAACGAAAATAAAGTGAAACGTGATACCGTGATTATATTTTATTATTCCTATGTTATAAACATTTTTTTTTCATTAATGTAAATAATAATTCTAACTATTCTAACAGTGTAACACAGTATAACAGTGGAACACATCAATGGACTAATAAGAAAATATTTAGATTATATTGAAATATGATTAGAGACTTAAGTACAGTCGGGAACAAATAAACCTAACCCCTGACCGAACTGACTTGTACCACTCGGGTTATGACTTGTACCACAATATATCGGCTCGCCACGTAAAAAATAATTTAAATTTTTTTTAACTAACAAAAAGACATCAAAAGATTACATGGCGCCCGTTAACATTGAACAAAGATTATATTACAACCAAATGTAAATAATTTTCCGGTTACACATGCACTGTCATGAATACAGGACTTGGGTTTTCCTGGGTTTCAATGTCTTTGTTACCCGATGACTGGTCCTTACTCCAGTCAGAAAATCTGAATGGTCAAAATCATTTTTTTGAGGTCTGAGAGTACATACACTTCTTGAAATTCTATGAATCTATTATTGATGATGAATTAATATGAATTAATGAACATTCGAAAACAATAGGCTACTTGCCAAATTTTTGTTTTGATGACTATTCAACGGCTCTTATACCATTAGAAACACCAGTGAAAAAATACTGTGATAATGAGAATACACACACATTTTTGCACTCGTCCAAACGCTCCATCCGTACTATATGACACGAACAAGTGACGTCACAACGTGCGAAAATGTTCGCGAGGAAAGATATGTTTGTTCGATGGCTACATTAAATATTACGTTTCTGGTGATGATTTCTTAATAAAAGTTGTTACAAAATTTTTGTTATTTATGATGGTTAAATTTATTTTTATAATTTCACACTTTTTGAAAATGGACTTTCTAACTAACTTTAAATCTTCGTATTTAGATCCAGCTGCATTGGTTTAGAAGCGGTGGTGGTGTAATGGTTAAGACGCCCGCCTGTGGATCAAAAGGTCCCAGGTTAAAATCCTACTCGTGCCATACGAGTTTGTATACAGATCTGACTCATATATAGTAGTTTTCATCGATCACCACTTGCTTCCGGTGAAGGAAAACATCGTGAGGAAACCTGCACCCTGGTTGATTATTATTAACTTGTGTGTATGGAGAAGGCAATTATACATATAATTTTTTACAATTCTCTGACCTTGGCAACTACCCTATTGTGGAAGTAGGAATAGATTTTGTGAAAGAATTATTTTTTTAAGCCTATGCTTAAAACATTAATTAATATTTTTTATAAAAGAAAAATATATAAAGATTTGGACTGAGGGTTAACCTGTCTCACAAAATTTGTGGTAATAATTATTAAAATTTTATTGTTAGCTATACATATTGAAGGAAAACATTTGAACATTCTCCCTAACCTGCAACCTAACCTAAGTTAGGTGAGAAGAAACGAACCTTTTGGTTCAAGTAACCAGTACTTTAAATACCTAACATAAATTTTGTTAAATATTTGTATTATTGACTAGAATTAGGTAAATTCATTAATTAAACCATTTAAAAACGAAACAATGAGCGACTTACACGTTTAAATCTAAAATTTTCCAACATATACACAAGTTTACCCGAACATGTCATATTTTCTCCATTTAAATATAATTTATGTGCATATATAAATAGGTGAATACACGGGCAAAACAAAAAATAAGAGATATAATGTCATTTGTCATTCAGACAATGATTTAGCACTTTGCCCCCCATTTTTGTTTGTTGCCATTTGCATACACTACTTGAACCTAGGGCTCATGTAAATTCGTCGGATTTCTAAATAATTTGAACATGCTTTTATGTCTTCAAATGCGTTGGTGAGCCGTACATTAAGTCTTGCTAAATAGTTAGTCTTGAAGAAAGTGATGAAATTTTTATTTATTTATAAATGAGGGCGCTGCCGCCTATCAGCTGGCGACACTGGGTGTTTATCAACTAATCTCGACCATTCTATTTGGTATTGCAATACCAAAAAAAGTAATTCGTTTAAAATCCGTTATTCACTTTCTTGACACTTGATAAATCACAAATGTGTCACTGGCTGACAGGTAGGTGCCAACAAATAATTGACTTAACAAGTGTAGCAAAACGAATGCTTAAAGTGTCGTGACGTATAATGTGCATCATAAAATATACTAAATATATAATGATGTTGATTTTTTTATTAACTAGCTGTTGCCCGCTGTACCGCCCGCATGAATTTCCTACAGGAACAGTTCTTTTTTCCGGTATAAACGGTTCCCACTGATAGTACCTTGTAATTTGTCCTTCTCCGCAATCTTAACTACGTCTACCTTAACGTCTACCTAATATGTTCTTCTCCGCAATCATAACACACCTAAATGTATGAAAAAAAAATTGACTGTTTTTATATATAGCGTGAAATGGTACAACAAAGACTTTAGCATTTATAGTATTCGTTGGGATTGGGATAGCATTAGTTGGGATAACTTGAATATGAATAAGTAGTATAATAGTTAAAAGTCAGACGTTAAACACGAAAAATTCCAAATTAGATCAAGAAGGCGATACATGAAAATATGACGTCACACATATTGTCATATTGTGCCATCTATCGTCTATACAAAGCTCGGTTTTGCAAAAAAGGGATAGCTATAACCTTTCCATTTATTCACAAACAAACTAGATTCTTATAAAAATTACTAGGATTTTATTTTGATTCTTCCACGCAAAAGCTAGATAGATAGATAGATGAACTGTTTATTGCACCATTCACAAGTGAGTCATAAGTTAATAAAGATAGTTTTAATTATATAATACGCGGAGCGCAATTTTGCATCAAATTTTGTGCTTTGCATTTGTTTATTTACAGAGCACATATGAGGATGTTGTAGCACGTAATGAATGGCGATCTGAGATCCATTAATCGAAGAATCAATTGTTCGAGCTCAAATATATTAATCCATATTTCACCTTTAAAAATCGACATTCAATTTTTTTTGTTTCGGTATAAACGATATAATAATGTATAAGCTAGGTATACCTATTGTCTATTTTCTTTAAAGTAATTAACTCCTTTTAAAGTAAAAATTATTGTTAAAACAGTATTGCCTGATTCTATTGAATCATTTGTTATGTTATCTTTCTTGTTTTTTATGAAATTAACTTACCTATTTTTTATTATAAACGCAAACTTTTGGAAAGAATCGCCATCCCCAGTGGTAGCCAAAATTATATGAAATTGTGCACATACATTTCGCTTTTCTTATCTTCAGTACAAATATTGCAAAGATAACACTGCAGAAATCCTACAGTCTCCTAATTAAAGATTGGCAAACGAAAGTAAACCACATCAGAGGTGGTTTATAGAAAGGTTTTTTAGGAGAAATGGACTTGGCAACAAATAGGTAATTACTTAATTGTAATTGTAATAAATTAGGTAAATGAATTTAAATAGGTCCCTAGATAGATAGGTCATTTTATTGCACTATTAACAGAAGAAACATAAGTTTTAAAGTGCGTGTGGTCTGAGGGCTTACTTCTTGAAATTTCATAAATTCATGATGAATAATCTAATGCACTAAACATTCCAAAACAATTGTGGAAGTTAGATTTTGTGAAATATATATGGAATAGCAGATGAAAAGAAACTAACAAAAATATAACCTTATTCATAAAATATATCATACCTACATATGGGATGGCAACACTGAACATGGAGTATTCAGAACCGCCAATAAATTTTGAAAAAATTAATGCAGTTTGTAGGACAAGCGTATGTAGGTGTAATTTAACGTGCAACATTTAATTACAGACAAACAAACAAAAGAACAACGGGACAGGGAACTCTAAATAAAATCTTGAAAATAGGGATGGTTTTTCTTTGTAGGGGTCTTATTTTTATGGATGTTCCATAATGGCCAATTTGGCCTAAAATTTACTTTTAATAATATGGAAAACAAGTATTTGATGAATCGAAATTATATTTAAAAAACACACACGTTTCTACTAAACCTACGCTTAAATTGGATTAACATAACAAGTTCCATCACGGTTTTTGAACCCGCGTTCTTGATTCCTCTTCGAGCATCTTTCTTGACTTATAAAATAATTAGTTACTGGCCGCATAGAATTCATTATCTGTGGCCGCGCGTATGTACAACGAGGTGCAGTGCAGTGTATGTACCAATATAACAAAGCATTTTTAATGAGTTTTAAACTTCGAACTCGACATAGTAGGTACCTAACCTACTTAAATCCAAGAATTTTAAAATTTGATTTGGCGCATATGTGTGCGTGAATATTTTTTCAATAAAGAATAAATACCTATTTACGCGGCCAAAACCAATTTAAGGAAATTTGGTGTTATATTATTGGTAGTAATTACCCCAGGTCATAGGCATAATTGGATTTACCACGGGATCAGGAAAATTCAGTATTTTTACACGCTAGCAAAAGCTAAAGTATACTATTCTTTTAAGTAGGTTGTAGGTACAGGCAACAGCACAAAGTTACCCTATACTACCTATTTATATAATAGCAGCTAGTTTGCTATGTATTTGGGTAGGTTGATGTGCCGTTGACTGTATAGCTATCTATTTATTGTCAACATTAAGAAATGATAAACAGTGTCATTTTTGGACTCCAAAAGATCACGTTTCATCAGATTCTGTGTAGGTACCTAACTTTACCTAATTTACGTAATTTTTAAATGTTAGGTTTTGTAATGTGTTAGCGAATTTATTTTTATAACTCGAATAAAGCAGACAACTGGATGACTGAACAACAGTCGGCGTATGAAACGGTGGCAAATATTTGAACGGACTATCTAATCGTAATCAGATAACTTTTGGTTTTGGTACATTGAAGTTTTATTAATAGTGTTATCGAAACAAAATTGCATCAATTCAAAGGCAAACACAATTAATAGCAAGTACCTACTAGAACTATGGTAATTACTATTCGTTTCGTTTCCCAACGTCCCGTAGACTTCAATACAAATAGAAGAGCAATATTATTATCAAACACGCGACCTTGCTCGATAACGCTATTTATTACAACTACTTACAGCTCAGACACAAATTCACAATGATTTTACAATACCGACCGACGGCAATGTGCTTATCATCTTTAACAACGCTTACCTATTTCATTTTTATATCTCGCGTCATGTCTAAACAGCAAAAAAATCATAGATCTACCTACAATTTGTATTTTTGTTCACGTTTTTTCACCAATAATATTTCCTCTTTCGGCGCCTAAGTAAACAACATGTAACAAGTGTTTGTTAAGGTATTTTTGCACGTTTTTGGACATACCTGGTTGGACAGGACATCTATGACGACATAGGCGAGGTAGACGATCTCCTCCTCGTCGGACCCTAGGGCCGCTCCGCCCAGGCCGCCGGTCCGGACGTGCAGCGCGCACACCCAGCCTCCGCTAATCATCGCGCCATGCAAAACGCACGCGCAGTATTCACAACACTATCAGTCAAACAAAACGTTTCACACACTGTCCATTTACCCGAAAATACCGAATCACTGTCCACAACGCGCTACTTTCTAACGGAATAGTACCAAAACCTACCGAGCGTTCTATACGTAGGCGGCTGTCACAGACGTGTCCAAAATTCACGTTCTTGTGTTTGTGTTAAGTCGAAAGCACTGGAGAAACCTGACGGTTACTCAACAATCGCTTCGCGTGTAGCGCGGACGGCGTTTTACCGCTAGCCGTCGACGTAAGCTGTTTCCGCTGCAGGTGAAAATCTAGAATTAACTAACATCACATCGGTAAACGAATTTCTGCCGAGGTTGTCCGGCGACTTCTGGTTTGTCGGTATCCCGTCCGCGTTTTGATTTGAATTCCGAATCGAACGCGTTCTTTCACTCTGATTACCACTAGCGTCCTAATGACGTCTGATTCTCGAGTTGTAAATAAATTTTGATGGAATATTTTGTGAACACGATTTTAAGGGCGACGCGAGCGTGCGTGCCGGCTCGATGGATCGACTGCGCGCAGGCTGCCCCCCTGTTGATTGTCAGTGCGCAGGTAACGCCAGGTGAGCGAGACGCGACGTTGCCACACCGACTATTATCATTGATGATGAGATATTTGCTATCTCTACCAGGCACTCCAACGTTCACGCATCGCTGAGAACGTCGTAAAACGATATTTTTATTCGATTCCAATATCGAACACCTGTTCAAATTCTTCGATGGAACGAGGACCGAGTATTGTTGATCGAAGTCAAATAGTGAATTGATGAAGTATCCGTAGGGTAACAACGTGGTAGAAGCAACGCATACGCATGACAGTTCTGTTAAGTTTCGTATACATTGCGTTTCAGTACGGTGTATTTATGATGTCGATGATGTGAAAACGGCAATGGTCTGCAAAAGTATCGAATTCGTTCAATTTGTAAGCGATATCAAAATTATAGCGATCAGCTGAAAATAAAATTATAGTGCGATGGCATAAATTGGAATTGCTGAGTTGTATTTTTGCGAACACCCTAATGATCAAATTATTTGGTTAGCATAAATTGAGGTGTTGCACAAAAACAGTGTGTTGATGTGTGGAAATTATACCTACGACCTACGAGTCGTATGTTTGTCAATATTTGTGTAAATAAAATAGCATTTACTGATTTACACACACCTACGAAATGTATAATTACTAGGTAACTGTGGTAACTGTTCATGATCTGAGGCCTTAGATGCCTTAGGTATCTGTATTACTTTATGAGAAGATGCTTTGGTTAAAGTTTAACTTGTGTATCTATCTTATCTAGGCAACTAGGTAGGTAGGTACCGCTATGCATCATCTAATATCTGTCTGTGTAGGTATATCCTAAGTTCGAACAGCTGATGGCTGCATTAGATTTAGGTATTAAATTTTTTACCTTTTTTGGACAAAATATTTATTTTTATATTCTGGTATATTTAGACCACATACCATTAGACGTTAAGTTATTTATTATGCATCGAGATATGTGTGGGCTGTTTGCACAGTTGTACTACATGTGAGTAAATCGAGTTTAAATAAAAGGGGATTTTGAATTCTAATATCAAATGTTTGTTTTTAGGAAAGTTTTTTTTTTAAACCTTCTCTCGTAGTAGGTATTCTAATATAAATGTTCATAGAAAACTAATTAAAAAATTATTACTACAAAAATTAGTCTGAAAATATTTAGACAATCAAACTTCTCAAATTCATTGCAATATCGCCTCTATTAGCGCCGCATAGATTTTATATGAAGTTACCCAACTTGAGAATGTGACGTTTAATTTGATATCGCCTTATATATTATCTATGATATCGCCAAATGTGGCATCTGGATATACATACATATACAGTATAGTAGGTAGGTTAGGTAGTATGATGTGGTTGGAGCTATGGGTGTGGAGTCTAGCATAAATAACGGGATGTATAGAGGTACGGAGTGAAACGTCAACCAGTATTCTGGGACGCGATATAATAAACAAACTTGTAACTAACTTTAAGCAAGCATGTAACTAAATAAATATTTATATTTTTTTGGTAACTTAATATGAGGAAAGGCTGCATCCAACTAATATTATAAATGCAAAAGTTTGTGAGGATGTAGGTACCTGTGTGTGTATTTGTTACTCCTTCAAAACCTACTGGACAGATTGTTCTGAAATTTGGTACACGGGTTGAATATAACCTGGAACAACACATAGGGTATTTTTATCCCGAAATTATCATACTTAATGGAAGGATGCAGAATATAATATCCCGGCAGATAGAATATAACTTGGAAAGGCTAGTAAATTATATTATGTTACAGGACATTAATATTTAAGCTATCGTAAACGTTTTTAGTTACAGTATTGTAACTAAAAACAATACTGTAACTAAAACTAAGTTTTAGTTACAGTATTGTTTTTCGCAAGTTTTATTTTTTATCGTGTAATCTTACTTACTAGTAAGTAAGATTACACGATAAAAAATAAAACTTGCGCACGAGTGTACCACAACGACACAACGTTCTCGCGTCATTGGACTGACGTGGAGGGTCGGGGGTCGCAGAACATGGTAATTACAGACCTTGGATCGACTGCGACAACCTCTGCGCTGTTACAACTAAGTTTTACTTGAGTATCTATGTAAATACTTTAGAGTTCCGTAACTCAAAAGATAAAAATAAAAACGGAACCTGTGTAGGATCAGTTCGTTGTACGTCGTCTGTCAAGACCATTTTGTTTTAGGAAAGCGGAGAGGTATCTAGTTGTGATTTTATATTTATATTCATATCTAATTAGCGGCCCGTCCCGGCTTGGCTAGGGTAAAAACATAATAAATAACACACCATTGGCGAAAACCGTACGAAAATCCCGTGCAATAGTTCTAATTTTCAGACAGACAGCTTCGACAGTGGACTTTGTTTTATAATATGTAAACATAAGGTCTTAAGGTATCATTTACTCTATTAAACGTAAGTCAACATAATCGAAAGATATGACCATTTATATCGCATATTATTTTTAGATTTCACAAGAAAATCGATTATAACCTAAGAGTACTTTCCATTGGCATGGAATCATGAAATTTGACAAGAAGTAATGGGTTTACAATACAAATAAAGGGAAAAGTCTGAATATCGTACATATTTTAGTTACATAACGAAAAAGCTAGTTTTATGGAACCCTCGGTGCACGAGCATGACTCGCACTTGACCGGGTTTTTGAACACTGCACATTTTTTTATAATTTTCTCAGTATATAGGTACATGGAAAAGAGCAACTTCCAAGAGAAGTGAATAAAGATTTATATCAACTTTCCATTCAATTAAGTCAGATCTGCTGATTACTGTGTGGGACAAAAAAAAACAACGAAAATATAGTCATTTTTTCACCTATATCCTTGGAAACTAATTCGGTTTCATCATCCAATACTGCAAACAAAATTAGTGATTTTAAATTAAGAACAACAATTTCCCGCGAAAACGCGCCGCCTACGAGCGCGCTCGCCGCTGATTGGTTGTCGTCTCCGTAAAATCCAAGATGGACGCCCACCGCTCATATTACCGCCACACATGAACCGATAAACATATTTCTGGACGACGAATGGAGTGACCTATTTCGTTCGCACTCCTATACCTACTCGTTTATGAGTGACGTGGCACAATAGAGGCGTTTCTAATGCAGTTTGCACTCTTGTAGTAACACCTAGTTCTAAACAGAATACATCATACCGATCACCCTTCGCCTTCTGGCCTATATTTTATCCAATTTTCCATCAAATACCATACCTACTAAGTAGATACTTGAGAACTACAAATATTCGTATAAATAAAGGTACAATTATCTACAATCAGAAGAAGATATTGAATAATAGGTAAAACAATTCTTTATATGTTGAATACTAGCGACTCGACCAGGCTTTGTACGGCCTAATGGGCTGTATTATATATAAACTTATAAATTGTCAACCAGTGAAAACTGCATTAGAATCCGTTGAAGAGTGGTTGTCGAAGCGCTGCGACCGCTGCGGCGAGTGACTTTATTTATGTAATATGGCTGTTAGTTTATGAACGTCCGCCTGTCATCAACCCTCTTTGGGAATGCTATTTCGGCTTAGCTACTGAAGGATTTTTCATCCCTTATTGGCCTCGTCCTACATACATGTGCCTGTTCTAGGGCGTGACCTACACACCACTAGAATACCACTCAATCTTAGTATACGAGCAACTAGGTATCTAAGAAATGACAGGTCTTCAAGATATCATCATTGAGGTATTTTCGTTTATTTATAGTTTACAGGTATATAGATAGGGCCCTGATATCCAACGCTTTACGACTGGGGAAGAATCCATCAGATAAAAGAGATAGATTGCCAAAACCGGGCCTGGAAGGAGCAAATCCAGCTGGCTGGATGTACTTATTGTGAGGTAACCCTCCACAAACTTCTTTATTGCTACTTTAGCGGACCTGAGTGGATTCGGCATACATTAATGTTTTTTTTTATTGTTTTTGTTTTTATTTACCAAAAGCACTCATATACAAACTACACAATGTTTATGCATTCGCGTCGTCATCTGTCTGATTTCGGCGATAGTGTGCAGGCATATGAATAAGGGTGACAATAAAATGCGACCTTAACTACCTAGGTAATAAATAATAGAGTCCATTGGCAGCGCTTACGCGCGCTCCAAAAACCTTCATCTAAACTATCTTCTTTAAAGTTTATTACGCACTTATATCCTTTTGTCTTTTTGCAAACAAAGACAACAACACGATATAAAAGGTAGCTAGAGTAGGTACCTCTGCTACCTTTCTTCCAGGAATAATCTTCGTACGGCTTTTTGTAATGCGTAATGATAAAAACTCTTGCAAGAGAGATAGAAATATGAATAGCATAGCCCGTTAAAAAGAGACAACGATAATAAGTTATCGTTGTCTAGTTACATTTTGTTTAGGTACTTACCTAATGCACCTGACTATTTTTCACCTGACTACGCTTTGAAAAGGGTAATATAACTCAATAAGTACTAAATGGTACTAGTAACAGTAGTGGCATATTTCTCGATTTTTTTTTTCTTGACGTGGATGTGGGTGATCAACAAGAATCTACAAAATGCCCTCCGCGTTTGTCAGTTTCTAGCACAGTTCTAGGCTTTCTTCTTATAAACCACTCAACGGGGACGGAGTCGAACCAGTCGCTAGAGTATGTATTATATTTTCAATGCGCAATCAATAATATAATATCCTATTCTATACAATATAATATATCCTAAATCTCGTTAAAGACATTCATGTTCCTTTTTTAATAAAATAGTAGGTATCTAAGCATTAATTTATTAATATTGTTTAGTCTACAAGAGTAAAATTTGTCTACCAATTTTAGACATATTTACTAAATTTTAAGACGAAACAAACTACAGAACAACTAAAAAATAATTACCTAGGTACTAATAATAATAATAATAGAATTTTAAAAAAGCAGGCAGGAATGGAAGTTAGTAGGTACCTAGTTAGTAGCCGGAATAACCGGAAGTATCGAGTTTACAAGTACAATTACAATTTATACAAGTACAATTTAAAATAGGCGCGTAAATTTTATGTGTAATTTTATGCCAGCAACTTGATCTCGACTCGAATGATATTATTACCTTCTTTGCTACATAATATCAAAACACACATATAAGAACATCATTCTAAGCATATACTTCATATTTCATCGAACAAATGAAGAACTACAGATGTTGAATTTATTTAAGATGTTAGTTACTTCGAAATATCATATAAGAAATATCCCGATGGATGGTTATTTTATTTATAAAAAAAATTACAGGATTAACATCACATATATTTTGCGCCCTGGCAACACTATTTTGTGACAGATGTTTACGCGCCAAACAACAATGGTCGCTGGGTAACGTTTGCTACAATATCTTTTACTCGTTTTTTGGTACATTTTAATAAAGATTTAGTGAACATTATTGTGAATATTATTGTTAATACGTTGATATATTTCACTCTATCTATAATGTTTTGTGATAGTCGATTGCTTCTTGATGTCAATTTTAACAAATAGTCTGGCTTGACTGTTGCGTGAAGCTCCGCTAGCTTCATCGAGTGTTTTTTGTTAATTATTGTACAAATATTGTGTGAGACATGGCTGCGATAACTCCCCGGCGGTCATCTCGCATTCCACATTCTCACACGCCGAAAATGTCCGAAAGAAAGAAAGCCCTATTCCAAGGCGCTTCTCAGCCAAGTAGGGAGTCACTGACTGAACATCGGAAGCTCCCGGTAGTTGATAGTGAGAGCGACAGTGAGGACTGTGATTTGGGCATTATGGGAGCTCTGGATTCCAGCTCTGATGAGAACGACAATGGACCTAGAACTCCTGAGAGGAATATATGGCGTGAGTATGAAATTTGTGTCATATCCTGTTAATTTTAACATTTCTACTACTGAATGTTTATAATTGTTGACCACTGGAATTGAATTCGATTACATAGTAGTATTGAGGTTAATAAACCTAGATTACATAGTAATTGGTCTTATGATAGCTTTTGTGAGTATAACATATAAATGAGTGTAGGTTTGATGAGGTTTTAATCATATAAATGAGATTTGAGTACTCCTATATAACTGTGATTATAAGCTAGGCATGCTGTCGATTTGATATTATACATTGTAGAGCTAAG